>NC_034599.1:59966223-59972386 GCF_900095145.1 Mus pahari | reverse complement strand
ATGGCTCAGTGGGTAAGAGCACCCGACTGCTCTTCCGAAGGTCCAGAGTTCAAATCCCAGCAACCACATGGTGGCTCATAACCATCCGTAACAAGATCTTATGCCTTCTTCTGGAGTGTCTGAAGACAGCTACAGTACACTTACATATAATAAATAAATAAATAAATAAATAAATAAATAAATAAAGAAGCCACTTAAGCACTTAAGTGGCCAATAAACACTGAGAACGTTAACCACAGGGAAATATAAATCGAACTCTGTGAGCTATGGCTTCTAAATGGATAGTTGTGACAAATAACATGGACCATGACAACTGTTAGGATGATGTGGAGAAACTGAAACCCTCCTGTAGTGTTGGTGGAAATATAATTTTCAAAACAGCCTGGTAGCTCCACGAAAGATTGAATAAAGCCTTATCACATGACCCAACCATTGTCCCAGGTATACCCCAGAGAAATACAAACATCAACTTTCAAAAGCACTTGCACACCTGTGTGCACACATATCCACAGTCTGTCTCTGCAACCCTTCCTGTTCACTTTCTCTCAAGAGACATAGTCCCACTACATAGCCCAAGCTGGCCTCAAATTTATGAGGCTCCTGCCTCAGCCTCCTGCAATATAATATAAGCACATGTCTGGCTTCATGACAGATTTTCTTTTAAGAGCAAAAAAATGAACAACCCAAATACCCATCAACTGATGAAGAGGTAAATAATAAAATAATATTCACCAATAAAAAGAAATGAAGGGAGATAGGGAGATGGCTCAGTTGGTAAATTTCTTGCCTGACAAGCATGAAAACCTAAGTTTGCATCTCTAGTACCCAAGAAAACAGCAGGCATAGCAGCACTGTGCTGTCTCAGCACGGGGGAAGCAGAAACAGGAGGAACTCTGTAGCTAACTGGCTAGCCAGCCAGTCTAGTTCATCAGTGAGTTCCAGGTGCAGTGAGACATTCTATCTCAAAAAAATAAAACAGAGGCTGGAAGGAGGGCTTAGTGGTTAAGAGTACTAGCTGCTCTTCCAGAGGATCTGGGTTCAATTTCCAGCACCCATGTGCTTACCATCTATTAACTCCAGGGAACCTAATACTCTCTTTTAGCCACCAAGCAAACATATAGCACATAGGCAAGTATACAAGCAAAATACCCATACATATAAAATGTTTTAAAATAACAAAAAATGAAGTGGAAATTGATCAAGGAAAACACCTGACACTGACTGTTGGTTTCCATAATTTTGCATTTATTGCCCCACTCCCACCTCAGCACACACAAGAAGAAAAAGAAATGAAGTAATGGGCTGGAGGCGTAGTTCACTAGGACAGTAGCATGACTGAGGCCCTGAGTTAGATCTCTCTCTCTCTCTCTCTCTCTCTCTCTCTCTCACACACACACACACACACACACACACACACACACACACACACCAATGGACTTTGAAAATACTAAACAAATAATCCAGATAACATAATGTATGATTTTGTTCATACAAATACTCAAAACAGGCAAATCTATAGTGGCTGCCTAGAACTGGGGGATTATAGCTAAGGGGTGAGGTGCTTTTTCTTTGAAGTAATGGTAATGCTCTAAAACAGACTATGGCTGCCCAATTCTGCAACTACACAAAAAGCCACTAAGTTTTAAACTTCAATGAATGAACGTATTGTACATAAACAATATCTCAATAAAGCTATGTTTTAAACAGAGTCTACAGCTATAACAGTAGAGTTCACCTTTAACACCAGCAGTCTGCTCAGGATAGAGGCAGGCTCATCTTTGTGAGAGGCTGCCTGTTCTACATAGAAAATTCCAGGACAGCGAAGGCTTCATAGAAAGATCCTGTCTCAAAACAAACAATCCCCAAACAAACAACAACAAAACCCAACCGTAACAATTTTTTAACAAAGTCTAGAAAGAAAATTTACTTTAAAAAAATATTTTAAGCTTTATTTTTAGGTATGTGTAAGTGTGTATCTATATTGGGCATATGCATATGAATGCAGGCACTGATGGAAATCAAAAGAGGACATTAGATCCTCTGGAGATGGAGTTATAGACAGTGGCAACTCTTCTGACATGGGTGCTGGGAATGGAATTTGGGTCTTCTACAAGAACAGTATGTGGTCTTACCCACTGAGCCATCTCTCCAGCTCTGCATTTTAACTGCTCTTGTGAGCATGTCCAAATGGAAAGCAGCAATACTAGAGAAATATGGGTGATTCAGTCCACGACAGATCTGATCTATACCCAACATGGAAGGTAAGCCACTGCTTTCAATGATTGAGTAATTAATAGAGGCAAAGAACAAAACTGTCTGCAAGAAGGAAGTATGTTTGTGTGGTGACGGATGTGTGCAGAGGCAGATGATCTGTTTATACCTCAGAATTGGTTGTTTGTTTGTTTTTGAGACACTCTCTCACTGACCTGGAACTCAATAAGTAGGCTAAGCTGGCTGTCCAGAGAGCCCCAGGGATGTGTCTGTCTTCACAGCCTCATTGCTGGGATTACAAGCACATACTACAACAGCAAGCTATTTTATGTGGGTTCTGGGATTTAACACAGGTCCCTTTATATCCTGCTTCCCAGGCCTACTAGGGAGACTTTCTCCTAGGGGAAAAATTCCGGTCAACTATAAATCATAAGCCACAGGGTCTCAGCAAGTCCAAATGGCAGACAAATAGGAAAGTGCATCACAATGAGAGCCGGTGCCTCACACTTACCCCTCCGTCAGCATCAACAACTATCTCTGACATCTTGAAAGTGACCTTTGGGTTTGCTGTGCCTTTAGAAAGAAACATAAATGATAAGACCACAAGACCACTCCAAGACTTCACAAGACTCCACAAATCCTTCGGATTTTATTAAGTTTGTAATACTGTATAAAGCCAGGGCTCTACTGAGCAAACATCTTAGAACCTATCTCAAATTCACATGGGTAACAAATACAAAAAAGGCTAAAATACTAGAAAAAGTCAGTGTGAAAACTAAGGGAAATTGCCTATGGTTTCTATAATAAAAATGTTTGTAAAGAGCAAAATGGACAAAAGTCCAACTACTTAGAAAGAGCAAAACCAGCTATGTCTTTGACAGGGAGGAATATCCTCACTGGTTTCCCTAAGCCTGAATTACCAGTTTTATGAACATGCCTACCTCTGAAAGCAATTAAAGATTCCAAAACTATACCTGATGAACAACTAACCTTACGAAAGCTGTTGATGATCAACTTGACTACACACTTTAGTGACTGTACATTTGGGATTGGTTTTGAGACAAGGACTCATCGTATAGCCCAGGCTGGCCTGGAACTCCTGACAACCCCCCTGCTGCCACAGGCCTCCAAGAACTGGACTACAAGCATGAGCCAGCACACCCAGAGGAGGAAAGGAATAAATAAAAGCCATACCTGTTTTGGGATAACGGAAGGAATCTGCCCTCCTTGTTTCCAACATGGGGGACGTAACATGAATAATCTCCACCTCAGATTCATCATTTTCTTCATAGAGAATTCTAAGAATTTTACCACCACTAGGAGCTTAAAAGGAATTTAGGCATTAAAAATTTAGAATAATTATTATAGAATACTTTGCTCATGATTCCTTCTAGAACTAGGTATTTCACTAAGGGAAGTAATGTATGCACTAGACTGCCATTATGAATCAGTGGTGATAGGGATTAAATTTGGGTCCTTGAGTACGCTAAGCTGGTATTCTACCACTAGGCTGTTCTGTCTTCAAAACAACATTTTTTAAAATTAATTAATTAATTAATTTAGTGTATGTGAGTACACTGTTGCTGTCTTCAGACACACCAGAAGAGGGCATCTGATCACATTACAGATGGTTGTGAGCCACCATGTAGTTGCTGGGAATTGAACTCAGGACCTCTAGAAGAGCAGTCAGTACTCTTAACCATTGAGCAATCTCTCCAGTCCCTAAAACAAAAAAAATTTAACTATATTTAGTTATTCACTGTGGTGAATGTGTACATAGAGACTTTATTATTGGTTTATAACTAAAAGTTTGAATAATTCTTTAATGGAACATGAAAAAAATTTATTTAAAAGTCCTATCTGAGATTTGGACATTTTATTTTAAAATGTAAATGTTTTACCACAATTATGTAGAACAAGACTGTTGACATAAATCATTCAACACAACTGAATTCTTTTGCATCTTCTTGTGACTTCCAAGTCCCTTTTACTAGGACTTAAAGATTATCCTTTTGGGAGGAAAAAAATGTAAATGTGTGGTGTATTTAAATATATTCACACCTATACATACATATAGGGGGAAACATCTTAAAGGATTTTGACATATCTTATATTTTGAATTATTTAGTAAAACACAACATTTCCTTTAAAATGCCAAAAGTTTAGTTATATTGAATGGTTTATGTCAAAATATTGTTCTGTATAATTATGGGCGAACGTCTACATTTTAAAATAAAAGTCCAAATCTAAGACATGGACTAAAATATGTATTTTTTATTGTCCTCTAAAGAAATATTCAGACGGCTAGCTGCCAACCAATGGTGATGTCATCAGATTTATCAATGGTTCCTAGCAGAGTACGAGCTGCTCTTCCAGAGCACCCAGCTGGGTCTCCAGCACCTGTGTAGCCTTTACAACCATGTGCGACTCCATTTCCTAGGATCTGACCCCTTCTTCTGGCCTTTGCAGGTCCCAGGCACATACATGGTACACTTACATACATGCAGGAAAACACCCACACACATAAAATTAAGAGTAAATAAATCTTAAGAAATAAAAAATGAAGCAGAGAAGAAAGTATTAAAGATCATAATACCTAAGAAATATTGCTTCATAAGCTGTGTTTTGCATTGTGTCTATAAAATATATGTGTACATTATATTAGACCACACATGATCGTAAGTGAATTTCTCACTGGGTTGCATTAGGTTGTGTGGGCCACTGCTTTAAGCCTCTCAGTCATTCACACACATTCATCTGTTCATGCGTATGCTATTCAGTCATATATGTTTAACTGCACATCATTTTGTGGATCCTGCTATAATTCTGCATGACCTCACACAGGCCAGTTCTTTTGTTTTGTTTCCTTTTGGTTTTTTGCTGAAAACCAGCAAAGAGTACCCGAGGTACTTAGGCAGAATGTAACTGATTCCCCAGAAGTCATGTGGGGGATATGGCCTATTTCTAAACAGCTACTAGTAGGGTTTAATTTTCATTACATTTTAAGTTCCTGTTCCAGCTTTAGGCTCTGTCTACTCAGCCAATCCCCAGTCAAACCTGTTAATACTTAAAAGTGACCTATAAACATACTACTTTGAACTTGCTTACTTCTTTCAGCTTGGGGACACCACCAGTAGCCAGAGTATCTGTCAAATTCTTCTTGAAGAACAAAGGTAGCAACACCAGCTGATCTGGGATCCTCTTCCATGTTGGCTAGCTCTGGACAAATATGAAAGGCAAAATTATCCCCTCAACTCTTTTTCTGCAATGGGACAGAGAAAAATGCTTCCTTCACTTCTAAAGAAAGGTAGCTGATTGTAGTGGTAAATTGTGAAGCCAAACAATGAATTCAAATCTAGGCTTCACCATTTACCTGTCATATGACCTTGGACAAATCTGTCTCACCCCACTGTGGTATGTCACTGGTGGAGCTCAGCATGTGCTTCGCTCTAGTACTCTTAGCACTGGTAAATACCTAAACAAATAAATCACAAAGCATTATTATGTAAGATTTTGTATCCTGGCAAAATGTTTACAGTATAATTTATATGTGCTTTGTTTTTGAAAATCATGAATGTTTTGACATTTGTCAGTTCTTAGTTCCTGCTTGTTAAGTAACAGTCTGTTGGTGCTATGGATTTTTTAAAAAGACAGTGGAGTGGTTTTTGAATGAGAATGGTTTCCATTGTAGTCCCCCCCCCCCCATATTTGAATGCTTGGTCCCCAGTTAATGGAACTGTTTGGGAAGGATTAGGAAGTGTGGTCTTATTGAGGAGGTGTGTCACTGGGGGTGAGCTTTGAGGTTTCAAAAGCTCACACCAGGCCGTGTCTCTCTCCTCATTCTTATGGATCAGATGTGAGCTTCCAGCTATTATTGCTCCAGCTCCAAGCCTGCCTACCTGCCTGCTGCCTGCCTGCCTGCTGCCTGCCTGCCTGCTTGCTGCCTGCCTGC
>NC_034599.1:59930357-59966068 GCF_900095145.1 Mus pahari | reverse complement strand
TGCCTGCCTGCCTGCCTGCCTGCCTGCCTGCCTGCCTGCCTGCTGCCTGCCTGCCTGCCTGCCTGTCCTCACACTCTCTGTCATGGTGACAGTGAACTTAACCCTCTGAAACTGTAAGCAAACTCCCAATTAAATGCTTCCTAAGTTGACTTGACAGATGGGATCTTGCTGTGTGATAGGTTCATCTCAAGAGACTGGCCTGCCTCTGCCTCCTGAGTACTGGGATTAACAGTGGAGAGACTACCATGTTGGGTGATGCTGTGGATCTTTTTCATCCATTCTTCTGCAGACACGTGGTGGGCTGCCTTTGGTTACTGTGAGTGAATAAAGTCCTTGCACAGTAACTCCCATGGACATGTGTTTTCATCTCTTTTGAGCAACTATCCAGAAGCAGAGTGGCTGCTCATGAGTGTTCAACTCTGTGAGGACGCATTTTTATTATTTTACATGTTTACTAACCATGTGTGACAGTTCTAGCATCTGGTGTTCAGTCCTCTCACTTTTGCTTTGGTGTTCAGTGATATGTCATGATTTTATTTTCTTTTTTAAAGACAGGGTCTTACTATGCTGCCCAGGCTAGTCTTCAATTCCAAGTAATCCTCCTGCTTCAGCCTCCTGAGTAGATGGGACTATAGGCACATACCACTATGCCCAGCAAACAGGTAAGATTTGAGCTTGTTTAGGGTTTTTTGTTGTTGTTATTGTTGTTATTTTTTTCCCCTCTGGGTAGCCCTGGTTGTCCTAGAACTCACTTTTTAGACCTGGCTGGCCTTGAACTCAAAGATTTGCCTGCCTCTGCCTCCCAAGTTCTGGGATTAAAGTCATGTGCCAGAACACCCAGCTTCAATTTATCATTTTTGATCATCTGTATTATATGATATCACATTGTATGATATTAATGTAAAATAAGAACCAATACTCCCTTATCCAAAAACTGAATCAAGTATTTGGAATTCAGAGTCTCTTCATACAGTACACATCTATGATGTATTATGTAACATAACCAGCAGCACAACCAGATAAACGGTAATCTAATATCCAGCAGCAAGCTGAAGGAAAGGCACACCTAGCAGGGCAAACTTTATAAATACTCTCAAGCCAGTCCAGGTCAGGGATTACTACTAAATGAGTTTTAGCACCCAGCTAATGACAACAGTATATGCAAAGAATTCTGAAATATATTAGTAAAAGAACCAGGACCAGTGCTGGGCTTCTTGGGTCCTTCACTACCATAAACTCTGCCTCCAACTTTATTTCCCATTTGTTCTCCTTTAGATGTGAGGACAGGCACTGCTGGCTTGTATCTCTGCCACTATTACAAATTACTCACTCACAGGTATTTGGTATCGCCTTGTCTTCCCAGCAGAGGGTAACTGGGGGCAGGAACCAGTACTTCTAAATTTCTCCATCATATTGAACAGAAAGCAAGCTCACACTCACCCTGACTGATCACACTCACTTTCTTTTTTTTTTTTTTTTTTTTTTAGATTTATTTATTGTTATACACTGTAGCTGACTTCAGACACACCAGAAGAGGGTATCAGAACTCATTATGGGTGGTTGTGAGCCACCATGTGGTTGCTGGGATTTGAACTCGGGACCTTCGGAAGAGCAGTCAGTGCTCTTACCCGCTGAGCCATCTCACCAGCCCCCCACACTCACTTTCTAAGGCCAGCTTTTACCACAACTTCCTGATTAACCAGCCTGACTGACACACAGCACTAAGCAGCCTGATGAACACACAGGCTGAGCGTGCCCACGTCCTCCACCCCTTTCTCTGTAGACATTCCCGGCCTTCCTATGCTTCAGCGCCAGTCTAAACACTGCACAAAACGAACTCAGTAAGACCGCAGTTGGTTCACCTTGTTACAAATGTAGAAACCAAGAGGTAAGCTAATATGATGAGGCTAGAATTCATGAACAGTGGATCCAACACTTAAACTCAGACAGCCTGGTACTGTATTATTCTATATTCTCTGCCTGTGCACTGATCCACTATACTAGCACTAGAAATAATGAATATACCACACACCTATATGTATAGTAATGGAATGAATAAAAAAATGTAGCATTCTGTAGAATTCCAGTGTTTAATACTCTAAATTCTACTACCCTTTACAAAATTCTCAGTGAAAAACCAATTTACAAAAGAAAGAAAGCCAGGCATAGTGGCACACACTATTAGTGCACTTAGTATGCAGAGGCAGGCAGATCTCTAGAGTTCTATTCTACACAGTGAGTTCTAGGACAACCAGGGCTACAAAGAGAAAGAGAGAGCCTGTCTCAAAACCCAAAGACTTTAACCCGTCTTACTTCTGATAGTTTTGTGAGAGCTATGCAGTCCCAGCCTCAAATACAGTTAAGTGGTATACACTCTTCAGGGTTTGTTAACAGCATCAACAATGGCTTCAATTTTCAACAGATTTGTTAACTAGCTCCCCTAACATTTCTGCTGCTATTAAACATTCCTTACTTCCAGGTGTTAAGGAAACTCAAGAAACAGCAAAATGTACTTTCCAGTGTTTGTTCATATTGCACTTTCTTGCTCTCTATGATGCCCACCAGCGTTGCATTACATGACTGCAGCAATGCACTGCCACGTCTTGGTGCTGTGGTCAGTAGTATCCAAAACTATTTCTATCCAGTACAACCAATAGCCACCTGGCTCAACTGCTGAAGACTCCTCCACTGACCCGCCAGGATGGGACAACTGAGTGCTACAGTACCTCACAGAGGCCACAGCTCCCTGTAGATCAAGGCCTTTCTCACACAGACCCCTTTCTGGACTATTTTGCAGCATACAGATATGACTTGGGTCAGCTCAGTTCATCTTCGCTGAGAAGTTTTTTCCAGTCACCACTTCTCTTGGTACTCAACAGTACTCCACAATTGACTCACTCTATTTAGATGTTAGTAGTTTGTTCAACTGCTTGATGGCCAGCATTGCCATAGTTAGTCTGTACCATTGCTACGATTCTCCTTTAGTATCACTAAAGGTTGGTTCCTTTAAGATCCTAATCAAATATCAAAAGCTGCAAACACCTAAGTCTCTTTACATAAAACATGACAGTGTCTCCCCAGCTCCCAGCTACATTTGCATGTAGACGTTAATGAGATTACATACACTGTAGATAATGTACACGGTTGTTACACTATATTGCTTAGGGAATGACCAATGGTAATATCACAAAAAATGTCTGCATGTGTCCTTTACAGACACAGCTATCACAGACCTAACTGCACACAATACATGAATGAGATGTGTAGCGGATGACCCACCAACGTCAGAGAGAGTGAGGATGGAGAAAATGGTAGGAAGCGACAGGAAGGCCTTCCTTCCCACATATCAATTCCTTCACGTGGACTCAGTCCAGCAATCAATTTGTGACACAGTCATGTTCTGCCACTTGGAACTTTTGGTTTTGTTGTTGTTTTTGAGACAGGGTCTCACTAGGTATTCCTGGCTGTCCTGGAACTCACTATGCAGACTAAGCTGACCTCAAACTCAGAGATCTGCCTGCCTTTTCCTCTCAGGTGCTGGGATTAACGACATCAATGTGACAAACTGTTGTTTTTTGAGACAGCATTTGTGGTGGTTTGAATATGCTTGGCCCAGTGAGTGACACTATTAGGAGGTGTGGCCTTGTTGGAAGAAGTGTGTCATTGTGGGCATGGGCTTTAAGATTCTCATTGTAGCTTCCTGGAAGCTAGTCTTCTCCTGGTTGACTTTGGAACAAGATGTAAAAGTCTCAGCTCCTCCTGCACCATTCCTTTTCTGGATGCTGCCATGTTCTGGCCTTGATGATGGTGGACTGGACCTCTAAACTTGTAAGCTAGCCTCAACTAAATGTTGTCCTTTTTAAGAGTTGCCTTGGTTATGGTGTCTGCTCATAGCAGTAAAACCCTAACTAAGTCAGCATTAAACTTGTATTCCTCTTGCCTCAGACTACATTTGTCACTCAACAAAGCCTACTTAAATATTTCCACAATGCATGTGGTTCTATATTCCACTTTTTCCTATTACAACAGCAGGTAAACAGGCTCTCAAAACCAGGGAGGCTGTTTTTCAGGAAGTTGCTGATAATGTATAACTGGTTATTCTGTTTATATCTTCCAAACAAATCTAATTTTTTAAATTAAAGTTTTACTTAATGGCTGAGTGGCCTATGCCTTTAATCCCAGCACTCAGGAGGCAGAGGCAGGTGGATCTCTGAGGCCAGTTCCAAATGGCCAGAGAGAGTTCCAAGACAGCCAGGCTACACAGAGAACCCCTGTCTCAGAATACAAAACAAACAAACAAACAAACAAAAACAAAAAAACAAAAAAAAATTTTTTTAATTTAATGAGACGGGTTTAAGGGAACTGGTGGCAGTCTTTCTAGAACAAGCATGGCAGAGATGCACTGTGGTGCTTGAAAATGGCTAAGAAGAGAGTGGCATTATCTAAGGGGGGCTGACCATACATTCTCTGTCCTCCTTTAAAGTTTTAAGCACCTGAACTTAAAGATAAAGATCACCCAGCTTACTTTAATTTCAAAATAGAAGTAAAAGTAAATCCAGCTTTTCAAATAGTCTCAGCAAAACCAAGCTGCAGAGCTATGCCTTACCATTGTGCACATAGGTGATCCTCCGTTCTTCCCTGGTTACAAGGTTTGATATCCAAATATCGTTGCTGTGAATGAAAGCTATCCAGTCTGGATCAGCAGGGCATAATTTTGGATCCATTCGAATATTGGGACAACTAGTTTCCACTAAATTGGGCCGCAAAGGCTGTTGCTAGAAAAGTAAACAATATCTTAAGTTATCAGGTTGATAAATACAATTTGTAAGATAAATGACATTTCTAATTAAAATGTACATTGTGACAGCTGCATCCAAAAGTGTGTGTGTGTGTGTGTGTATATATATATATATTTTTTTTCAATTGGTTTAACATTTTTTTTTTTTTTAGATTTATTTATTATGTGTAAGTACACTGTAGCTGTCTTCAAACACTCCAGTAGAGGGCGTCAGATCTTGTTATGGGTGGTTGTGAGCCACCATGTGGTTGCTGGGATTTGAACTCTGGACCTTTGGAAGAGCAGTCGGGTGATCTTACCCACTGAGCCATCTCACCAGCCCCTGGTTTAACATTTTAAGGACTCTTTTAAATGATAAATGGAAAAGCTAAGGATAAAAGATAAAAAATAATGTATTACACATCAAAACAATATAATAGCTTTTCAGAAATTTTGCTGCTCAGTCTGTTTAATGGAGTAATTATAATCTGTTGAACTTTTTTTGATACAGGGTCTCACTATAGCCCTTGGCTACTCTGGAACTCACTAAGTAAATATGACGGATCTTGAACTCACAGAGATCCACTTGCCTGTGCCTCTTGGGTACTAGCATAAGGGTGTGTGTGACTATGCTTAGCTTGTTTAATATTTTTAAACAGTTTTGAAAATATCATTAAACATTTAAAAATAAATTTTATCAATAAAAGTAAGTTTGCCTATAAAACATGCAATGAGGAATGGTAAGATGGCCCAGCAGGTAAAGGCTCTTGTTAAGCCCAACATCCCGAGTTCAATCCCTGGGCCCTACCTAGACGGTAGAAGGAAGTTGTCCTCTGACTTACACACACACCCTGAGGTGTACACATATACACAACTTTAAAAAAAGATTAACTTTTCATTTTATGTATATAGTGTAGTGTCTGCATGTATGTCTGTGTACCACGTGTGTCCAGTGTCTGATGAGGCCAGAAAAGGGCACTGTACCCCCTGGGACTAGGGTTACAGACAACTGTAAGCTGCTGTGTGAGTTCTGGGAATTGAACCTGGACTCCTGGGAAGAACATCCAGTGCCTTAACCACTGAGCCATCACTTTAGCTCGTCCCAGAAATGTTAATGTAATGAAAGCTAAGATCAATACAATTCCACCAAAAGAATATCCCCAATTGTTCATAAAAAATTACTTGGAATAAAACCAAATATAAATTCATTTATTAAAATAATTAGCTTTTCAGGGAAACAAAAAAAAATCACCTGTGATATCTTTCAAAATCTCTCTCAGCCTTGAGAAAAAATGAAAAATAGTGCCATTTTCTGTATCTTCCATACAGAAAGGATTTTGAGCATTATAAAAATTGTGTCTTAGGGCTAAAGAGCATATGCTGCTCTTGCTCAGGTCCCAAGGTCAATCCCCAGCAACCGGGTCAGACAGCTCACAACTGCCTGCAACTCCAGCTCCAGGGAATCTACACCTCTAGCCTGAGAGCACCTGCACACATATACACACACACAGAGCTACACACACACACACGCACACACCAGAGAGAGAGAAAGAGAGAGAGAGAGAAATGAAATCTAAAAAAACACTGTATCATTGGAAAAACCTCTTGTTTAAAACATAATTTTCTTTTTGTCATGTGTAACTGTGCGCGAGTTTGCTTGGGGCTGTGCTCCTGAGGTCATGCACCTGCAGAAGCCAGGCATCCCCTGCAGCTGAAGTTACCTAGGCTGAATGCCAGTTCTGGGTGCTGAGACCTGAGCTGCCATCTATCAATGCCCATCGGCTTTCAGTTTGTCTCTTTAAGATTTGATGTTTAACCTTTACTTTCTGTGTCTGGTTATGCGGCCTGAATGTGTGTCTGTACCAAATGCACACCAGGTACCATGGAGGCCGGAAGAGGGTGTTAGGTCCCAGGGGTGTGATTCCCCCATGTCGGTGCTGCAAACACTTGGGTCCTCTGAAGAAACGGCAAGCATGTTTAACTGCCCAGTCATGCTCCCTAGTCCCAAACTATGAACTCTTTAAATTAAAAACTAATATTAAAGGCTGGAGAGATGGCTCAGCAGTTAAGAACACTGAATGCTCTTCCAGAGGACCTGGGTTCAATTCCCAGCACCCACATGGCAGCTCACACTGTCCATAACTCCAAGATCTGACACCTTCCCACAGACATACATGTATGAAGCAGGCAAAACACCTAGAAAATAGAAATAAGTTATTAAAAATTTAAAACCTTATTAATTTCTTAGCTGGTCATAAATTGACCCTTTAGTTTATTTCTTAATTTCCTTTCTGGTTTGGGTACAAATTCTCTTTAGGACCTCAAAACAGTTAACATACAGAAACTGGAACTTACTGTAAATCCATGTGGTCCTCCATCTTTGATATGGTAAATACCGCTACCAGCTTGAAACAGGAATGTCCCGCTTCCTGGGTGGTAATCATAAGCTGCGATTCCCACAGTTCCAATGCGCTTTCTTTCTCTGAGTAGCTCTTCCTCTCGAGAATACATCCCATAGTCTAGTGTCGCCTAGGACAAAAGAAAAGTCACCCACTTCAGTCTCCTGACAACTGGTCTTTGCAGTTCACTGAAATCCTAGCATCTCTACTGTGCCTAAGTCTCCATCTGTGTGACTCAAAAGTCACAAGCAGCTTTAACCACATTCACTTGACAAAGTCTTAAGTTTTGAGTAAAGAGCCATTTAATCACTATTGTATACATTAGAAAACAAGAATAAGCTGGGCGTGGTGGTGCTCACCTTAAATCCCAGCACTCAGAAGGCAGAAGCAAGTGGACCTCTGAGTTAGAAGCCAGCCTGGTCTATAGAGTGAGTTCCAGGATAGCCAGGGCTACACAGAGAAACCCTGCCTAAAAAAAAAGAGGAAGAGGAGGAGGAAGAGGAGGAAGAAGTAGAGGAGGAGGAGGAGGAAGAAAAGGAGGAGGAGGAAGAAGAGGAAGAGGAAGAAGAAGAGGATGAGGAGGAAGAAGACAACAAAACAAAAATAAACCCCATCACCTCAGCAGTCGAGGCCCTCTGCCTTCTGTAACTAACCATAATTCAGTAGATTTGCATAGTTAGTTGTAGAGCAGAGAGCTCTCCAGCTACCTTAGGGATTGGACACAGTAGCCCAGTATACCTAAGCAAGACAAGAGAATAGACTGTTTTGTGTGGAGGAGGGAGGTGGGAGACAGTAGGTAGCCTTGCCTTTCTGCATCTATTTCTCCTGAGTACCAGAATTACAAGTGAATATCAAGATTCAGGAGGCAGAGGCAAGAGACCACCAGAAGTGTAAGGCCAGCCTGATCTACATAGTGAGACTTTGTCTAAAAAAAAAAAAAAAAAAGATAGGGGTGGTTCAGAAAATAGGCTGGAGAAATGGCACTGTGCCTAGATCATTTGTTAGAAGTCCAAAGGACCTGAGTTTGGTTACCAGTACCCACATCAAATGGCTTACAACTATCTGTAATTTCAGTTCCAGAGGACCCAATGCCCTCTTCTAANATCAAGATTCAGGAGGCAGAGGCAAGAGACCACCAGAAGTGTAAGGCCAGCCTGATCTACATAGTGAGACTTAAGAAAAAAAAAAAAAAAAAAAGATAGGGCTGGCTCTCAAACTAGGCATGAGAGATGGCTCAGTGGTTAGATCATTTGTTATTTGTCCAAAGGACCTGAGTTTGGTTACCAGTACCCACATCAAATGGCTTACAACTATCTGTAATTTCAGTTCCAGAGGACCCAATGCCCTCTTCTAATGCCTATGCATACCAGGCATGTGTGTGGTGCACAGACATACATGCCAGCAAAACATTCATAAACACAAACCAAAACATTTAAAACAAATGAAATAAAACACCAAAATTATTGGATTACAATATCCTATGATTTTAGATACAGGAAATTAGTAATTTAAAGATCATACATGTAAAAACAATGAAATATTTTAATTCCTTTTTATTCACATCTACTTAAAATATAAAACCCTAGAAAAACATTTGCCCTGAAATAAATGAAAAAAATAACAGCAAATCATAGGAATAAGAATACTTGTTTTAACCTGAAAAAGATCCAAAAGAGGCTTCCAGGAAAGCATTAAGACTGCTGCTCTGTTGATGGATTTAGGGATTTCAGAATAAAATAGTGTATTTTCTCTGTTTTCACCAGACATGGCTATAAAAAAACAAAAACAAAAACAAAAAATACATTATTATTTTGTAATATTGTCCTTATTACAACAACAGTCATAAATACATAATGTCTTCTTCATATTACAATATTTTCCATTCCACAGAAACCAAAATGATGTTATTAAGTAGGATATGCACATGCTTCATGCCGAAATTTCCTTGAATAAAAACAATGTTTCAAGCTAGGCATGGTAGCAAACACTGTAACCCCACAGCTCAGGAGGTAGAGGCAGGAGAATCAGGAATTCTGAGGCCAGCCTAGGCTAACTGAAACCTTGTCTCAAAAAACCTGAGTAAGAAAAACAAATCTGCCAAAGTTTCAAAGTTTCTAATAGTGTTAGGGCCCATGTCTACAATCTCGGCTCTCTGGAATGGGCTGTGAGTTGGCGGCCAATTTGGACAGATGAAGAGGCTCTATCTCAAAAAACTAAGCAAGAGGTAAATATAAAAACTATTCTCCTATGTTTCACAGAAAACACTCAGGTTTCATCCTGACAGTAAAAGTTTACTGCTATGTGCACAGCATGCATAAAATTACACCACGTATGTGTAGGTACTTAATGAGACCAGAAGAGGGCGCCACATCCCCTGGCGCTGGAGTTACAGGTAGCTGTGATGAACCTGACGATGTGGGTTCTATGAACTGAGTGAGGGTCCTACGGAAGAGCAGCAAGTACCCCTGAGCTTACTTAACTCAGATAACTTTGATATTCAGATCTTAGTCCATCTCAACACAAAACTATTATACAACATAAGAAAGACAACTGTCATTTTTTGGGGGTTGTTTTTAGTTTCAGTTAACAACAGATGAGATTTCAGTGTGACATTGGATTTGAAATTTTCTTCTCTTTCTTAACTACCTAAATTGTACTTAGAAACGAATAAGTTCAAGTTAATTCTAGTTTTTCTTCATTATAAAGTTCTGTGACTGTAAAAACAATATCTTTGGAATTCCAAATGAAAGTATACTTAGTGAAATAACAGGATCTGATATGCGTTTTCCTGAGAGGCCCCTGGTGGCACCGGTGTGCTCAGTGACCTTTCCCAGGCTGCTGTGGGGTCAGCTGTGGCTTGTGGCCTTGGACCTGCTGAGATACGTCAAAGCCTTATAAAGAGTGCCTGGGTCCCCATGAAACGATACTATACCAGGTTTACTGGTAAATTTGAGGAGGAATGGGTTAATGGCCTCCATCCTTCATAAAATCTGGAGTGCTGATCAAAGAAGCAAAGCTTTGAAAGGCCCCATCCTACCCCTGCCTACGGCCACCATTAACTATTCCCTGAGCCCACTCAAGATGGAGATGAATCATGCCAGCTAAACTTAAGCAGTTTGTGCTAGATGGGAACATGGAATGTTGCTATACACTTGTCCAGGTACCATTTATGATGTGGTATCAATAAATGTATCTGAAATAAAAAAATAAAATAAAATAAAAAATAAAAAAAAGTCAGAGCTGGGTGAGGTAGTAACCATCTTCACTTCCAGCATTGGGGTCTCAGTTTGAGGCCACCTAGTCTACGGGGTGGGTTCCTGGACAGCTGGAGATACATTGAGAAATTCTGTCTCAAAAACAAAGCAAAACAAAATAAACAAAAATAGACAGGTAGGCAGACAGATAGACAGACAACAATCCTAGCAGAAAATACTTTAATGGATAAATTCCCTTATAATACAAAATGCCTCAAAACATTAAAAAATACAAGTGGGGCCGCGTGTCACAGCGCATGCTCTAATCCCAGCACTCCACGGGGAGAGGCAGAAAAAGAAAATCCTCTGTGGATTTAAGGTCTGATCTGCATGGAAAGGTCCCGGCCAGCCAGGGCCCCACCAAAACAAGTACCATAACTGGGGTGGTAATGCTCCCACATAATCTCAGTATGTGGGAGGTGGAGGCAGGAGGATCAGGAATTCAACAGAGATCAACAGTGAGTTAGAGGTCTTGTAGAGACAACTGGACAGAACTCTACAGCAGTATCAGTAAAAATTCAGAATATACACTTTGTTTAAGCAATTCCATCTTCAGGAATGACTAATACAGTGACAGTTACTGTTTCGTGTGCGCGTGCGCACACATACACACACATACACACACACACACACACACACACACACACACACACACACACACGCACACACACGCACACAGGCATACCCACAGTAGGGAATCAGGAAAATACAACTAATCATTATGAGGGTTGGTAAAGTTAAATATGGCACAATCATAGAATATTCTGAAAGTTAAGAAGAACCAATCTTCAATTATGATGTGGACTCTAGAAATGTCTCTAAAACACACAAATAAGGAATGAGGCTAGAAAAAAATGGTGGCTGCCACTGCTACCCAAGTGATCAGTGCAAGCTGGGGCTGTGTGAAATTAGCATTTACTTATGCCAGGGTGTGAGGGATTTCATCCATCAATGTTATGTGGAGCTGAAGAAGAAAGTGCACCCGACCTGCCCATTCTAATCCGAGAATATTTGGAGTGCGGCCCAAACTCTGGGCTCTCTATGCTTTTGGCCAAGGGAAGACTGTGTCTCTGAACAACCCGAGTGCTGATGATATAACCAGAGCCCTGGAGAAGGTGCTGCGTGGCAAAGCCTCAGGGTCTCCACCAAGGGCTGTGAGCAAGAGCTCCAGAGCCTTGCTCTCCTGGACTGAGACCATTGGGAAAAAAGCTGATACTGTACAAAAAAAATGTTATGAGGGGTGTGGGGTTGACACCCAGAGAGGGGCTGCTAATTCTCAAAAAGAGAAGGGAAAAGAGGAAGGGGGAGTTGGGGTTGGACTTGCATGAGGGGATACTGAAAGGAGAGGAGAGAAAGTGCTGGTATTGGGTTGTAAAGGGAATAAATAAATTCAATAAAGAAATAAACCTTTATAATAATAATAATAATAATAATAATAATAATAATAATAATAATAAATGAAAGAAACTTAAATGAGCAAAAGGAAGAAAATTCTTTTGAGTCAGGAACTTGCTATTTGTAGCACAAGCTGCCTTTGAACTCTTAATCCTGATCCTCTTGTTTCAATCTCTTCCTATGTGCAGACATTACAGGTATATACCACCCCATCCAGTGGGAACCTATTTTTTTTTTTTAATAGAAAAGTAAATTAGGGGGCTGGTGAGATGGCTCAGTGGGTAAGAGCACCCGACTGCTCTTCCAAAGGTCCTGAGTTCAAATCCCAGCAACCACATGGTGGCTCACAACCACCCGTAATGAAATTTGATGCCCTCTTCTAGAGTGTCTGAAGACAGCTACAGTGTACTTACATATAATAAANAAANAAATCTTTAAAAAAAAAAAAAAAAGAAAAGTAAATTAGGAGAGGCCATCCAGACGGCTCAGTGGGGAAAGGCACCTACTGCCAAGCCTGACCATTTGAGTTCAATTTTTTGAGAGCCGTATGGTAGGACAGAAGCAACTCCTTGGACTGCCTCATGGGGGCTGTGGTATGTGCCATGCACACACATGCATAAGGAAATAAATGCACTTAATAAAAAGAAAAAAAAGGAAAGGACATAATGACACCTGGAACTCCAACAAACAGAAGCAAGGAAAGGGAACGTTTAAAGAGGCTGCGGGGTGACTCAGGAGCAGGATGGGTATGCTCTTAACATGCTCAGGGCCTTGAGTTCAATCCCCAGCACAGAAAAGGAAAACCATTAAGTGGACTAGTATATTTAATTTAGATAGATCTTAAGCATAGACTAAATGGCCACAGGAAGAAGAGATGGAGCCTTGGTTAGAACCGTGGAAGCTGAGCTGCTGGGAAGAGTCACAACAGAGGGTTTAGAGTGTGCTCCATCTGACCAGCCACGGGAAAGGCATTTCAAAGCAGTTTCTATCAATTTAATCAAGTCTTAGCTTAACTTTGTCAAAAAGATTATGGTCAATTACTCTCTGCCTGCAAGTAAAAATACCTAATGAAATTGAATCAAAATTTTTTTTCTTTTTTTTAAAAAAATATTTATTTAT
This sequence comes from Mus pahari, assembly GCF_900095145.1. Lineage (NCBI taxonomy): Eukaryota > Metazoa > Chordata > Mammalia > Rodentia > Muridae > Mus > Mus pahari. Next base: position 59,953,124 of record NC_034599.1, on the reverse strand, counting down.
TATATGTAAGTAGACTGTAGCTGTCTTCAGACACTCCAGAAGAGGGAGTCAGATCTTGTTACGGATGGTTGTGAGCCACCATGCAGTTGCTGGGATTTGAACTCCGGACCTTCGGAAGAGCAGTCGGGTGCTCCTACCCACTGAGCCATCTCACCAGCCCGAAATTGAATCAAAATTAACACAGTCATTGAACAGAAATTTTTCAAATTAAAAATGATTTTTTTTTCCTTTAAAAGAAACGAGTCAGCCAGGCAATGGTGGTGCACACCTTTAATCCCAGCACTCAGGAGGCACAGTCAGGTGGATTCTGAGTTCGAGGCCAGCCTGGTCTACAGAGCAAGTTCCAGGACAGCCAGGGCTACACAGAGAAACCCTGTCTCAAAAATAAACAAACAAACAAACAACAACAAAAAAACAAAAACAAAAAAAGAAACAAGTCAGGGCTGGAGAGATGGCTCAGCGGGTAAGTGCACTGACTGCTCTTCCAGAAGTCCTGAGTTCAAATCCCAGCAACCACATGGTGGCTCACAACCATCCATAATGAGATCTGACACCCTCTTCTGGTGTGTCTGAAGTCAGCTACAGTGTACTTATGTATAATAATAAATAAATAAATCTTTGAGCTGGAGCAAGCAGGGACTGATCAAGCAGAAGTTGTAAAAATTCAATTCCTAATAACCACATAAAGACTCACAACCATCTGTACAGCTACAATGTATTCACATACATAAAATAAATAAATAAATCTTAAAAAAGAAAGAAAGAAAGAAAGAAAGAAAGAAAGAAAGAAAGAAAGAAAGAAAGAAAGGAAGGAAGGAAGGAGTCATGGATTTGCTTACTACCAAAATCAATTCTGGATGACAGTTGGCACTCACACCTGAGGAGGTGCGTCCTCACTGAAAGTGCAAACTCATACTCACCAAGGTAATAGACCCTGTCTGAGTGAGGCCCATCTGGATCCGTCCTCTTTACAAACATAAAATCATGTGGCGCCTTAGCCATCATGTAGCCGTGGTATTTTCTGGTATCAGCGAGAAGCTTTTTCAGCTGACTCCAAGAATACCGTTCAACATAAAAAGGCTCCAGTTTGGGTCGGTCCTGTGATTCACCATTTCCCTCCTCACACTCCGCAGTTTCAAAGATCTCGACACCCAGCTGCTCCGTTTCCATTGCTGCTGCCATGTTGCATCTTCCTGGAAAACAAGGCACAAGAGGCTGTTTACAGGGCTGTCTTCTATCACATGATTACAATGGTACCGCCACATCAATACATAACATTCCTCTCAGCACAGCTGCAATGAACCCTAACAAGAAAAGCTGTAGCGGTGTCCCCCACCTCCACCTCTGTGCTCAGTTCCAAAAAGACTTTTTTTTTTTTTAAATTGAGGTCATGTCAATTTCACAGTGACTATAAATCCCTTTGGGAACTTTTTATAAAAGGCTCTCCTTGGGTATCTCCTGCCAAAATTCCTTTTCCTTTCCCACACTGGAAGGAAATAGGCCACGTGCCAGTTGGCTGCTACATTCCACTCCAGAGCATGTCAATAGTGAAGCTATGTGCCAGAGGAGGTAAGGGTTTTTGCATTTTAAAAAGTAACACATCTAACAAATGCTAACTGCTCTGTTTCTAAAATGTAACCAATTAGAACAGTAACAACATTGTTACAATGAACTTTTAACAACCTAGGACAGTAACCTAAGAAAATACATTGTTTTTTCTTATTGAGAGGGACTCCTAACAACTAAACACAGACTGAAACATTCTAACCCTTTTGCTCTTCTCTAGACTCCATACTTGTGATACTTAGTGTTTACTGACGGCTACTTGACTAGTCTTCCTGATTATGTAGCTATCAGGAAATCTTATAGAGATGTAGCTCAGTAGTGGGTTCAATCCCAGTTCCATAAACTGAAACAAATTACATTGTAACCATGTTTCACATAATCATTAACTACTTCTCCAACAATCAATACATGGCTGTGTATTTAAGATGATGTCTTTCTTTTAAAGCTCAGCTTTACAGTTAACATCAATTCATGATAAGAAGTTATCTGCAATCTAGTAAGTAACCCAAAGGTGTAGGTTGTGAGTCAGTCCACCTAACTTGAATTACTGGTATGCAAAAGTGCTGAACTGATACTATCATTTCTAATGTAACAATAACCAATAACAAAGTTCTCCAAATACTGTTACATCAGGTATAATTGTAATACTTGGATCCAGGGCTCCACTGACTTCAGAGTATCAAGTGACAGTACCTGAGAGTGGTGGTTGTTGGCTCAACTAAAAGCTAGGAGGCCTACTTTCAATCAAGTATGTCAAAGGACCTAGTCTTCTGATGGAGCAAGGGACTAAAATGAAAAGAATCTACACCAATCCAACTCAGTTTTCTTAAGTGGGAAATCTCATCTCTCCTCTACCCCTTGCAAGTACAAGGCCAAGTAACAGAAAATAGCAGTGCAGTAGATTTCTAGAGTTTTACTGCTCAGCTGGAGTCATCAATACCTTTAGAGTCCTTCTTGTAAAAACTCATACCAACTTTTATTTAAACACTGGAATTTCTGAATGGACTGTACACATATACACACAGTACAGTTTAAATGACATTCTGCCCCTCTCTTGACAGTAAATGTTCTGCACAACACAGGTTGTGCAATTCATGCAACTGTGTAACTAATTTCCAGGATTCCCCTGATACTCTCTATATGTCCTCAGAATATGTGGCCTGAATTTTCTAAAACGCCATTCTCAGCATTATGCACATATTTCACAGCCCCACCCTCTCCACTTCTGGACCTTCCCTGGTGCCTACCTGATGGTATTTTCATCTGCTCAGATCTCTTCTACTTTCAAAGAGATCATTTTCGCCTGGCCCAACTTTAAGCACAGATCTCTCCGTTCATCCTGATCTCTTCTCACAGGAATCTTTCCTTTTCTCACCATCCAATCCTGCTTACCAGATAAGAGATGTTGATCATTAAAATGGACCATATATGGTCAAAAAAATATAAGCCTAAAAATCCCCAAATATTTAACTGATAGATTTCCTGTTAGTGTAATATGGAATGCCTGAATTCTTTGGGATCCCCAACTTGTCAAAACTGTGTTTATGTTGATAGGTCTTATAAACCCCAGGCAGATCTTGAATTCAGTCCTCCTTCTTCAGCTTCCTGAGTTCAGAAATTGAAGACCTTTCCTAATGAGCTCAGCCCTAAGATTGCTTTTTTCCAGAAACACATAACTCAAATTGCGTAGTTAAGTTCTAACAGTAGGTGTAAATCTTGATGCCCAGACACATTAAAGGGAAAAATGATAGGTTTTTAAAACTGCCAAAGTGGGCCAGAGATGGCTCAGCAGTTAAGAGTTAATAATGCTATTGCAGAGGCCCCGTGTTTGGTTCTCAGTAGCCATTTCTGGTTGCTCACAACCACCCATAAGACCAGTTCTCAGGGGGATCCAATACCTCTGGTTTCTATGGGAACTGCACGCACATGCATATACCCTCACGCACACACACAACCCTTTTTAAAAAGGCATAGAGATGTGAGGTGTCAAATGTAAAGCCTTGAATGTGGCAGATGTAATCTATTTCTAGGGCCAGGGAATTGGTTCAAAAGGTAAAAGCACTGTGGCAGAAGCCAGAGGATCCCAAGGAAGCATTGGAGAGGCTGCCAATCCGCCAGCCCTAATGCAGCAAGGGAGGCACACATAGGAGAACCGCTGAAGTTGATCAGCTAGCCTGGAGCACACAGCAATTGAGACTCTGCCTCAATGAAGTGTAAAGGGAGAACTCCCAAAAGTTACCCTCCAACTTCCAAACGATCCCCAAGACATGTGCGTGTAGAGCCGCGAGCACACACAAGCACACACACACAAAGACAGAATTTATTTCTATGTGCCTATGGTCCTTTTACATGATGTCATAGCGAGCTGGTGAGAGAATAAATTCAGTACAATAAAAAATGTGTATTATAGGTCATTGTTTGGAGAAAGGGAACTTGAATTTAATAGCTAAATTGTGTTCACTTGTCTGTTTGTAGACAGTGTCTTACTCTGTAGCCAAGGCTAGCCTTGAACTCAAGACCCTCTTGCCTCAGCCTCCCAAATGCTGGGGCTACAGGTATGCACCACTATACCCAGCTAGAAGTTTTGACAAAGATGTCCTATTCATTTTAAGAGGATTCCATTTTTGCCTTCTTTTTCTTGCCATAATATTTAGAATAAGTGAGAGAGGTAGCTTTTCTAAAAAATAATCAAGAAGCCAGTTGATAATCTAACTTGGGGGGACAATGTGTGTTATTTTTGCAACAATAAATTATATGTCATCAGTTTAGACTCCAAACTCTGTATGCCACATAGAGATGAGGAAGCTATGTGGCAAGAGGGTAAAAAATGTTAGCAGCAATAGGCTAAGAGTCAAGACACCTCCCCAAAGTGTGAAGCCCCTCATTCTGAAAAATGACATAGTGTGTTTAAAAGAGTTCAGGATTCTTGCGGTGGGGTCTACAGAAATGGCATCCCGTAGCTTTTTACGGGAAGAACCAATCAGTCGTCTAGACCCAGCACACCTCACTGGAACCTAGCCATTTCACTCTTCGGTGTCTACAGCTGAGAAAGTTTATCAGAGGTAAAGGGCTTGAAAGCTATGAATGAGGAAGGAGAGAGGTGTGGCAGCGAATGTGGCGCGAGAGGACAGTAGGAACAGCAAGGCTTAGTTAAAAGAGGATGAGCAAGCTGGACAGGAAGGGCAAGGACCCTGCTGCGAATGGGTGGAACAGAATGGCAGCGAGACAGTGAGCGCGGAGGGATGGCTCTAGAGTGAAGCGGGAGGGAGGGAGGGAGGAAGGAACACCCGGCTGGGGGAAAGCAGCGAGTCCAAAGGCGAATCCCATCCGCCACTGGCGGACCTCAGGCGAACCCCTTCGCCTCTGCGGATTTCCGTTTCCTCCTCTGTATGCCCGGACCGTCCCCGGCATCCCAACCCGAGCCAGGCTCTATCAAGATAACGGACGTGCGAGTCCGAGCGGGCAGCAGCCAGCGTTCAGGGGCGCCCAGTGAACGTTGGCGGCCTCGCAATCCGAGGGTGCGCTTCCTCTTCCGGCCAACGGGGCCCAGCCACCCGCTCTCCCGGCGGGAGCGGCCCGAGGGCGGCCGGCCGGAGCTCCGTGGCCTCGCGGGCGCAGGGGAGGGAGAGCGGGCGGATACTGCACCTTCCCCCCGGGCCCGCCCGGACCGTCCGGATGCGCTATGGACCGGGCCTACGCCGCTTCATGCCGCGCCGCCTCCGCTCCCGTCGGGGCCACAGCAGCTTCCTCGGCGGCGGCCCCCGCGGCCCCCAGGCAGCGGACGAAGGGACTTAAAAGCGGCGGAGGCGAAGACAGCACCGAAGGCCTCGGCACTTCCGGTTCCTCGAGCCCCGCCCTCCGACCGAGGAAGGCTAGCGGCCGGACCAAGAAAGGAGGACTCTCGCCTCTGTGCGCGAGCGGGCCCCACAGCGCCACCGAGCGGCGGGAGGAGGTGACGCAAGTGGACTTTCTGACGGGAGGGAAAACATACAAGGTTCTAAGAGAAAGCAACATTCACCCCGCCTCTGTTGGCTACTCAAAGTAAATAAACTTCATGTTCACTGGCCGGTGGGATGGCTCATCAGGTACAGGCTCCTGGGCCTGCAAGATTTCTGAAAGAGCAAACCAGCTCCAGCAGGCGCTTATTCAACCTCTATATCCAATCTCTGTCTCTCTGTCTCTGTCTGTCACACACACACACACACACACACACACACACACACACACACACACACACACACTCCTGCGTTAGAGCAGAAAGCCAAAATCCCTGCCTTTTTGAGATGACAGAGGCCAACTATGGCTTCGGAGATGTCAGCATTACAGTTATGATGGGTGGAAAAAAAAACGTGAATTTGGATACAGAAATTTTTCTTTTCTTTTTTCTTTCTTTAAAAAAACAAAAACAAAAAACTAATTGATTATTTATTTTATGACAGAGTGCTCTGTCAGCATGTACACCTGCATACCAGAAGAGGGCATCAGATCCCATTATAGATGATTGTGAGCCACCATGTGGTTGCTGGGAATTAAACTCTGGACTTCTGGAAGAGCAGCCAGTGCTCTTAACCACTGAGCCATCATCTCTCTAGCCTCCAGAACTTTAATGTTAAAGATCTTTAGTAGACCACCCATTCTTTCTTGGGTTAGGGTCTTCTCTCTGTAAATGGATATAACAACATTGTCGTTCAGTAGTGATGAAAGAGAACAATGCCTGTGGCACTGAGACATGAAAGATGGAGAAATAAGGCCTGGAGGTGGCTGCTACACTGAGAGGCAGGTCTCTTGGCCCATCATTTATTTCCTAATCCACACTGTACATTAGCTGAGGGAAAGGAGGGGAAGGAGGGAAAAGGTAGCTGGAAAAATAGGCTGAGACCAGACTGGTGGAGGAGCTATGCCTTCCCGGTTCCTGTCATTGTCTTTGGGAGCTGTGTGTCATTGGGATTCTTGGAATGTCATTAAGAGAGGATCCACAGGCACCGTGTCCCACTGCAGTGTGTACTGACCCACTGTAAGGTTAAAGGAGCCTTCCCTCTATTTTATTTTTTCTTTTTGATGTTGAGCTCCCTAAAAGAAAGGACAGCAGAGGCTGGAGAGATGGCTCAGGGGTTAGGAGCACTGACTGCTCTTTCAGAGGTCCAGAGTTCAATTCCCAGCAACCACATGGTGGCTCACAACCATCTGTAATGGGATCCGATGCCGTCTTCTGGTGTGTCTGAGGACAGACAGTGCACTCATATACATAAAATAAATAAAATCTTTTAAAAGGAAAAAGAGGACAGCAGTTTTCGCTAAGTGTCCCATACGATGTCTCTGATCTGAGAGCACGTTTAAGACTAAATACACACACCTACCCCATTATCAAAGTACAGTGAGCTATCTTGAATTTCCTTTGGGCTCAAGGATTCTCTATCATTTGCTGACACTATTCTCAAATCTGGGCCCACAAAGAGTGGGGGAAAAGGACACATTTCCTGATTTTTGTGCAGTTTGCATCCTCATAATGAATTAGAAGACAGGCCTGGTGGTACAGGCTGGAAATCTCAGTACTTAGGAAGTTGAGGCAGGAGGATTCTGTCTGAGTTCAGGATCAGTCTGGATGAGAGAGAGAGAGAGAGAGAGAGAGTCAGATTCAGACTTGTAAGTTTTCAGAGTTATTTTCTCTCCCCTACAACGTGGTTAAGATGAGCAAACAAACCCTCCCCTGGCTAGGACTGTAGCTCGGTGGAAGGACAGGTGCTTAGCAGCAGGGTGTGGCGCCTTGCACCTGTAGTTCCCTGTTAGGGAAACTAGATAAGAGGACTGCTGTGAGCACGAGGTTAGCCTAAGCTATCCAGTGAGGTGGAGACCAGCCCAGCTTATATAGTGTGTTCTAGACCAGACAAGTCTTGCTACAGAGTGTGGCCACGTCTCTAGCTCCTTTTCTTTCTCCTCACAGAAAGGTGCTTGGCACGTCTGAAGCCCTGGACTCAATCCCCCAGCACCAAGGCTTCTCAACAGCCCTCACATTCTGATGAAACAGTGGGGGAATGTCTGTGGCTCAGCATCTTGGCAACACCACCTATGTCCATACAGCCACAGAGCAAAGGTTCTAGCCAGAGCTGAGCTGCGCCCTCGAGGAGAGTGTAGGTTTGTGAGGAGTTCCAAGCAGTCTCCCCTGGGAAACTGCTAGAAAGATACTTTTCTAATATTTCATGCAACATCTCTCCCCGCAGCTTCCTATAACCTATATGGTTTTCTTTGCCCTTTGCCAAGAACATAAAAGCTGCTTAGCACAATCAAGAATTGTCTCTTCGGGGGTAGGTGTCCGGTAACTCCCATCTCAGGGGTAGGTGTCCCATAGCTCACTCCTCATCAGTGGGTGTCTCACAATTCAGGTCTCCCTTTTGTTTCAGCACAGTCTTTTTCAGTGTGCCTGTCAAGATTCCTGAGAAGCAACAGGCATGGCAGGGCAATGCCTGCCTTTTAACCCCCACACTCTGGAGGTAAAGACTGAGATAACTAGGTGAGTTTGAGGCCAGCCTGGTCTACAAAGGAATCTTCAGGTCAAATAGAGCTACACAGAGACAACTTTCTCAAAAACAAACAAACAAACAAACAAAAAACCCAAAAACTAAACCACCACCACCAACAACAACAACAACAGCAGCAACAGCAAACCCTGAGAATCCTGATTCCTTTGTACACTCTTTATGTGAACATGTGAGAGGCTGAACCTAAGTGTCTCTTTACACCTCTGCTGGCCAAACAAGTCAGGCCTTGCCAAGTCTTGTTATAGGTTATTGATAAAGCTTGGCTGCTTTTATGCTGCCCTGTAGCTTTGGCACTGAACAGGAAGAGACAAGTTACCTAGGGTGTGAAGCATGACTAAGATAGCACAGCAGGTAATGGGGCTTGGAGAGGTGGCTTAGCAGTCAAGAACACTTGATCCAGGGCTGGGGAGATGGCTCAGTGGTGAAGAACACTGGGTCCTATTGAAGAGGACCCAGGTTCAATCCCCAGCACCCACATAGCAGCTCACACTTGTCTGTAACTTCAGTTCCAGGACTTCTGACCCCCACCCCCACCCCCACAGACTTGTGTTCAGGCAAAACACCAATGAGCAGCAAATAAATTTTTTTAAAAGAACTCTCAAAGCTCTTGGGCACCAGGAACTCACATAGTGAATATACATAGATGTAGATAAACCCATACACATAAAATAAAAACAAATCAATTTTCTTTAAAGATAGCCCAATGGGTGGGGGAAGGGGACTGAAAGGGATGTAAATTGAATGAATAAATTAATTAATGGGGAAAAAGCTAGCATATCAGGGCTGGTACAGGTCCGCCCACTTGCAGACTGAAGCAAACGGCTCTCTCGAGGGAGATGGTGAGAGGAAGGTGAGACCTTTCTGTACTAAGGTCTGTAAGGTCTAGGTTACATCCTGGAGGAGTTCCTGTAGACCTTCCTGTTGAGGCCTCCTTCTGGAGGGTCTAGGATACATCCTGGAGGCAGTTCCTGTTGGAGGTATTGGGTCTATTGTCCAGTGACCAGGTTTAAAGAACTAAACTCCAGCAATGAGGCAGACCTGGCCTCACATCCAGATCGTCTCCCTGCTAACAGGAATGTCAGCCCCTTCTCAATGTTCTCTCCCTCACGGTAAGGTGAGAAGAGTAGCACAGTTCAGATGGACATCCCCGAGTGAAATGAGGATTAGACATGCCTGTGCACAGCAGGGGTTCCATGTGTCATCTGATTTATTAATGAGAGTGATGTGAGTGATACAGAGGTGGAGAGCACTGAGCCAGCCAGGGCCTGAACCGTCCTCCTTGGACAAGATGCTTAGATCCCATGCATAGGCAGGTGTGCACTCTATAGGCATCCTCATATACGTGTATATATTTTGCATACAAAATATATATCACATATATTATATGAGCCCCTATACTTACTTCTTTGCTTCCCAAAGAAGGAGAGTGAGGCAGAAGGCCACTTATTGGCAGTTTTTAGATGGAACTCCCAAAATTAACTGACGAGGTGTAATGATTTCAGGAGCTGGGGGGGTTAAATCAGTTGGTAAAGTGGTTGCCATGCAAGCCTGGTGACCTGAGTTTGATTCTAAGAACCTACATAAAAAAGCCAAGCTTTGGCAGCACACACTTTGTTGTTCCAGCATTGAGGAGGAAGAAATAGGATGATTCCTTGGGCCCCTCTCCTGACAGGCGAGCTGAGCTGGGCTGTCTTTAGGTCCACTGTGAGCCCCTGTCTTAAAATTAATTAAATAATCCATTAGGTGGACAGCAATTGAGGAAGACCCTCACTGTCTACCTGTGACTTCCACATGCGTACATATACATGTGCATGCACACTAAACACATGTTGCATATGCAGTCACATGAACACACATACACTATACTGATCTCATCCTAGGGGCAGAACTTGACTAAAACCAAAGGAAAATAACACCTGGGGAACCTGAGAGGCAGACAAAAGCCTGTGGGCAATCTCTCCAACAACAAGCATCCGTCTCCAAATTTGAAGTCTAAACAGAAGTTCCAGACATAACTAAAAGACATATCAATAATCTTGCTAGTCTGCCATAGGCCTTTTGTTTTGTATGTGCATTTTACATGTGAGCAGAGAAACATTTTCAAGCTACGTGTGTGTAATTTTCTTAGTTTTTATGTAGTTCAATGCAACCTGGACTTTCATGACTCACTCATGTAGGAACAAAAAGCATAACTTTGCTCAGTCATAGGTAAATCCAGTGTCATGTGCATTATATTGGTAAATTGTCACTTGCTGTCTTAAGCTCCCTGAGAAGGTGGCTCTAGAAGCAGGGTTGCCCCCAACCCAATTCAGCCCCAAGAATGTTTCTCTCAAAGCCTCCTCCAGAGTTCCTTGTCTGGGGGATGGCTTGGCTTCTCTGAGTCTGTTCTTAGTGGAGCAATGTGTTTATTCTTGGACTGTTTTGCCCTTCCAGATATTTTGTCTCACACACGAAGTTGAATTGTTGAAAGGAGGATTTGGCATCTGTACTGGCTGGTTTTGTGTGTCAACTTACACAAGCTGGAGTTAGCACAGAGAAAGGAGCTTCAGGTGGGGAAATGCCTCCATGAGATCCAGCTGTAGGGCATATTCTCAATTAGTGATCAAGGGAGAGGGCCCCTTGTGGGTGGTGCCATCTCTGGGCTGGTAGTCTTGGGTTCTATAAGAAAGCAAGCTGAGCAAGCCAGGGGAAGCAAGCCAGTAAGCAGCGTTCCTCCATGGTTTCTGCATCAGTTCCTGCTTCCTGGCCTGCTTGAGTTCCAGTCCTAATTTCTTTTGGTGATGAACAGTAATATGGAAGTGTAAGCTGAATAAACCCTTCCCTCCCCAACTTGCTTCTTGGTCATGATGTTTTGTGCAGGAACAGAAACCCTAAGACAGCATCTCTGCCTGAGTCCCACCATTACAACTCAGAGAGCAATGGCTGCCTCCTCCTAGCACTCCAGTCTGGGAAGGAGCCAGTGCTAGTGCATCCTTGCCCATTGCGGTGAGAGACATTCTGACAAGAGCTACTTAGGAGAGAAAGGCTTTGTTTTCACTCCCAGCTCACGCTGCAGAGCATCATAGCAGGAAAGGCAAGAACTTGAAGCAGCCTGTCTCATCACACCGAGTCAAGAGCAGAGGGGGAACGGGCACACGCCGGGCTGTGCTCAGTAGGCTCTCTCCTTTTCACACTGACCAGGACCCAGCCCACAAAATGGTGTTGCCCATGTTCAGGGTAAGTGTCCCAGTCCTGGTTAACCCAATTAGGAAACTCCCTCATAGTTCTAGCCAACAGTCTAACACCATCCAGAAGGTTCCTCATTGAGACTCCCTTTCCAAGTGATTCTAGACTGTGTCAGCTTGACAGTAAAACTGATGACCACAGTTATACAGCAAGAAAAACAAAAACCTGCCGGGCTGTGGTGGCGCACGCCTTTAATCCCAGCACTTGGGAGGTAGAGGCAGGTGGATTTCTGAGTTCGAGGCCAGCTGGTCTAAAAAGTGAGTTCCAGGACAGCCAGGGCTACACAGAGAAACCCTGTCTCGAAAAACAGAGACAACAACAACAAAAAAAAAGAAAAACAAAAACCTAAGTTACTTCTTAGCATCTTGTATCTGTACAATGTTAATAGCATTAATTTTTTTAACAAGTCATAAACACATTCAGTGTTTTGAATTTGCTACTTTCCCCAACTATGGGTTGTAATACAGCAACTGGATTGGTTGGCTTTTTTTTTTTAAACCTTGTGTGGTATTTATAGACATTTAGTACATCTTTCTTCCTTGGAACGATTTTCTTAGACTAAAATCCACGAAAGGTAAATCACTAGGTGAAGTATAAACTTCAGGGTTCTTTGGAAAGTTGTTTGAATGGTGTTTTGCTGGGGCAAACACGTGAAGGAGTATTAAGCTGAAGTGGACACAGGTGAAAGGCTAAGGCAGACTCCTGAAGGAATATTTTCCTGAAGCAGATGCAGGAGAGAGGATGTTCTGTTAAAGCAAGCACATGAAAGGACATGTGATGAAAGATTCTTTGCTAAGGATACACATGTATTGGTCTGCCTTACATTTCATAGTTGAGGTGCATTTGTTGGCACTCCATATAGAGAAATGTGCCAAAAACCTTTCAGTGATGTTCTGTAGTTTCTTGCTACTTCCATCAGTTTGGGCTGAATGGCAGAGTGATGGCCATTGAGACAGATGCACTTCCTAAGAGAGACACAGCTAAGAACTTTTCCTGGTGTCTCTCTAGGTCCCTCCTGCTGGCTCATGCCAAGGCTGAGGCCTGGCTGTCTCTGCTAAGTCGTGCCACCGCTGCTGATTCCTGTTCGCTATCCTGACTCTACCGAACTGGACTGCTGGGCATTGGTGAAGTGCCTGCAAGTGGATAGAGCTGCCGCTGCTAACCTGTGAACTGAACTGATGATTTCCAGACAACACAGACAGGAGTTGCTTCAAAGAACCTTTCTAAACAGGTCCACTTCCCTCATATCCTTTGTTTTCCACTATCTCCAGTGGGTGATGGGTTACAAGGAAGGTTAAAGTGCTTAAGAACCATCATTATAAATAGGTGTTTAAAAAAATTAAAATTACAACTAGCCTGTGTAACACAAATGTTGTTTTCCTTGTTATATATTGCAATGCTGCTGTGCAAAATGACTGCAAATTTAGATTATCCATGGTTACATTAAGCATGGGTATGACAATTTCACCAAAGTGTTTCTAGCATTGGGTCTTACCACTGACATTTTTTAAAAATTTTTCTCTGCTGGTAATCTTCTTTTTTTAAAAGATTTATTTATTTATTATATGTAAGTACACTGTAGCTGTCTTCAGACACTCCAGAAGAGGGAGTCAGATCTTGTTACAGATGGTTATGAGCCACCACGTGGTTGCTAGGATTTGAACTCCGGACCTTCGGAAGAGCAGTCAGGTGCTCTTACCCACTGAGCCATCTCACCAGCCCTCTGCTGGTAATCTTTAACGAGTATGTTTTAAGCATCTCCTTTCTGAAAGACATCCTGTTAGATGTTAAGGTGGCAGAGCAGGCAATCCAGGCTTTTACTCTAGTGGGGCGAGTGATCATGAGTAGGTAACACACATACTGAGGCTGGGGATCGCAGGAAACAGCGTGCTAGGTTAAGGGCATGTCATACACCAAGCTACAATAACAAAATATGGGGTTTCTCCTGGTTTTCTTCTCACGGTTATGTTTTGAATAGGCAATTCTGTCATATGCTTTTAAAAAAAATAACACTGGGGAGGACCTGAGAGATGACTCAGTTTTAAAGTGTGCTATGCAAGTGCGGACACCTGAGTTCTGCTACCTGCAAAAGCCAGGTGCAGTGGTACCTATCTTTAAACCTGGTTCTGAGACAGTAGATCTAGGCAGATCACTGGGGTGTATTCACCAGCCAGCACTGTCAAGTCAATGAGCTCCAGACTCAGTGAGAGATCCTTTTTCAAAAAGTGGCTGAGGAAGACAACTATATTAATCTCTAGCCTCCAAACACATGGATGAACACATCCACATATACCCACAGACACGCACATAGCCCCCCATGCACACAGCTGTATGACCATGTACACGCATGCACACACACTAGCTTTGAGGATAAAAAGGAAATGTTTTCTCCCATCCTAGTACACCAGGCACTCAGTTTCCCTCTCTCCCCACACTGATTGTTTTCATATATATACTTACAGCAATGTCTTAGGACGTGCAAACGATTCCATGAATTTTACTCTGTGTTTTATGCCCACTACTGATGCACTATTTACGCACAAATATTTGCCAAGAGTCTGTGTTTGGCAATCACATAAACAACTAAGAGAACTAGAGTTATCAGATGGGAAGGAGGAAATATGAGGAAAAGGCCACAGCCCACATGTAAGGCAGGTATGGGGAAGGATGGTGTCAACTCAGGTGGGGACAACTTCGTGATTTCCTTTAAACTGTAACTGATGAGCTGATCTTTCTGGTAAAGGTTGGGAGCAGTATTGACCCTCGTGGCATAGCTAGGAGGTTATAGGTATATGATCTGATTGTTCCCCACCAGATGCCTGGGTTTATCCAGTGTTTCTCCCTTTGTGACTTAGACAGACAAACTTGGTTTTGGTTATAGATAACTGGTTAGATGTTTTGTGCATAGGTGAGGATCCAAATAGCTGAATTCAGCAACTCCCTTCACCCCCTCTTTTTTTGCTTCATACATGGTTCATGCATCTCAGGCCAGACTTTAATTCCAAAGATGACCTTGCGCTCTTGATCCTCTAGCCTCCATCTTCCAAGTGCTAGGATTACATATGTGGACCACTGGTCTATGTGGCCTGATGGTTCTGGGGATCCAGCCGAAGGCTTTGTGTATGCTGGACAAGTGCTCTACCAAATAATCTCCATCCCCATCTACACCAGCTCCTCCTCTAAACGTCCTTCAAGCATCAGAAGAGTCTGTAAAAAGCTGAACATCAAAGCCAAGCAGGATCTCTTGCCAACATCAGAAACTAGGCTTACGTCCTGGCAGTAGCCTTTATCAGTGTCAAGGACCAAATGAAAGCTTTCTGCAGTGGTAATGACTGATCTCTGAGAAGGGAGACGTGGCCCCGAGCCAAACAGGGCTAGGAGGGAAGCTGTCTCTCTCTAGAGGACAGTCTGGTTTCCTTTTCATTTGACTGACATCATCATAAAACCCTTATTCCCATCCCCCTGCCCCTGGCCTTGCCTTCTGATGTCCCTCACCCTACCCCACCACCTTGTACTTTATGGCTAGCCTGGATGATACACTCTCCTTTATTTCCTTTTCCTTTGTTTGTTCAGGGTGGCCTTGAACTCAGTACGTAACTGAGGATGACTTTGCACTTCTGAACATCTCAAGTGTGCTGAGATTACAAGTGTTCACCACTCTCCCTGAGGTGCTATTGGGGATCAAACCCGGGGCACTCTACCAACTAGGCTACAGTCCTGTAGTCCTCTGGCTCATCACTCTGTCTCTCTCTCCTTATTGAATTCCCTGGAGATGGGTCCATAATAGCTGGGCTTCTTTACAGAAAAACTTAGAAACAGATGATAACGCTGCAAGGACCTGAGGTTATTAGAGGGCCCGTCTGCAGCATACAGGTCCTCAAATGCTCGGGACAGAGCTAGGGATGCCAAGGAACATGCCGAGGATGTTTGCTTGTTTATTAGTTAATGTAGATAGCTATAACGAATGGGCTGTTCTGTTTGTTGGGCAGTAAAAGGAAGCCATCTCTCTTAAAACAGGAAGCCTGAGGCCAGGTGAGGTGTTGCACACCTTTAAATCACAACACTCTGGGAGGCAGAAGCAGATGACAAGGCCCTGGATCTGGTCTACCTAGTGAGTTTCAGGTCACCTAGAGCTACATAGTAAGACAGAAAGAAGAAAAGGAAGGAAGGAAGGAAGGAAGGAAAAAAAAGCAACACCAATGTATGTCTTGAACGTCTCATCTGTCTTTCTGTGTGTGGCTTTGAAGCCCAGGGAGGAAGTGGGCTCTCACTAACTGCTGCGTTCATACATAAAAACTTGGAAAGGGATCCTTGCACACAAGCCTCTTCCTACGCCGCCGATCCGCCCTTTCTTTGTAGATTAGAGCCTCTCACTTTCTTGCTCTTGTGCAAGGACTTCTCTGAAGCGCAATAGGCGGTAAGCACAGAGCTGGAAAGCCTCAGACACCAAGGCCACGGTGCCGCAGATCACGTGACGCAGCCGCTCGCCTCCCGACGTCCCACCCCGCCCTCCCGCCCCTCCCTCTCCCCTCCCCCCGTCCTCACTGCGCAAGCGCGGGCCGGGAGCGTGGGTTATCTCGAGACAGCGGGGCTGCGGGCTGCGGAGCGTGCGGGTCTGCGGCCTGCGTTCGGCTAGCTCCAGCGGCTCACAGGCCGAGGTAACGAGGCGCAGCAAGCCGAGCCTCCCCGCTCCTCCGGACAGCGTGGGCCATGGAGACTCAAGTGCTGACGCCGCACGTCTACTGGGCTCAGCGACACCGCGAGCTGTATCTGCGCGTGGAGCTGAGTGACGTGCAGGTAAAGGTCGGGCTGGGGACTGCGCGCAGGATCGGGGGGCCTCCAGGTCCCCATCGGCTGCCCTGCGGGTATGCGCTCCTGCAGTGAGACCCCGGGAGCCGCGAGTGGAGCGCTCCGGTCTCCCCCTAGGGCTGCAGGTGCCGTCGGGCGTTCTGCGCTTAGTCCCGGTGTCCCCTTTGTTTCTGGCAGGCGCCCTGGGGAGCCGCAGCGGAGTCCCGGAGGCCGGCGGCTGGCCTTCGGGTCGCCTGAGGTCCTCTGAATTGTGAGATGAGCTCCGTGGGTCTAAAGTGCGGCGTGACAGTGGCCTGTTGGGCCGTGGTTGGACGTCAGCGCTGGCCTCTGAGGACCAGCCCGGGCGGCCCATTGACCTTCTCAAAGCCCGTCGCTGGGCTGGGCGGGGGGCAACCCCCCAACCGTTCAGTGATAGAAATCTACACCCCCGCTCACCAAGGAAATTATTTCCATCCTATCTTTAAGGCTGCGAGCTCAACCTTAGCAAGTTGCGTAAAGAAATTATCGTGTTACACTAAGCATTCATTTCATCTCGTTTCCCTATTAATGTGAGCAAATCAAATCCCTGGGAACTTCCCATGTCTCTAACCAAACCATCCAGTATTCTGTGTGAAGCGAGTGGTTTTGGTCTGGATTGTTCTTTCCCTAGTCTCCTTGACATCCATGGTATTGTAATCTTCATTCCTCTGAACTGTTTCTTGCTCGAAATTAGATACCTGTCTGAATTCATGAATTCATCTGGTCTATTTTCTTGCAGGGTCTGGGTACCCCTGTCCACTTGAGTCTAACCTTTGCTTTTGGAATGTAAATCGTTTCCCCTTGTGAATGATGAAGCTAATACTGGCCAGAATGTCTTTGAGTAAGCAGTACATTTCATTTAAGGTGTAAGCAAACCTGAATAAATGCTTCTCTATAATAGGATGTATAATTTTCTGTGCTATTGTCCTCTACTCTGCTACAAGATTCTTTGCTAAAATAGAAAAAAAAAGCTTATGTTTTTAATTTTTATTTTTGTATTTTGGAGACAGTCATGCTATGTTAGTTATGGCTGGCCTGGAACTCAAAGAGATCTGCCAGCCTCTGCCTCCTGAGTGTTGCACCATCCAAAGTGTGTTCCATCATGCCCAGAGATTCACGTTTGTAACATGTTAACAGTAAACACTGTGAAGGTGGAGAAGAAAGGAGAAAATTTCTTTTGGAGAGAAAAGTCCTTTTCAAGAAATTTTTGGGAAGAATGAGTCCCTCACTCCTTATGGAGGCTTTATCTTTCTGGGGCTTCTCATCTGCTAGTCTGAGGCGTTAGTTTTAAAAGAACATGTCAATACTGTGTATAACACACCACAGATTTACAGAGATGAGTCAGTCGAGCTCCACTTTCCCAGGCACAGGCACAGGCACCTTTTCCAGGGCATTCTGTCCATAAGGAAGTATATTACATACAAACAAAAAAGGTTGTTCATGAATATGTCTGTTGGTAAAACCGGGGTTTGGTGTTAAAACAGGTCCCTGGTGTTAAAATAATTCTTTGCCTCTCTTTCATTCAGTTGGAAATAACTTCCAGAGATAAGAAGGCTTCTTGTTTACCTGTTACTGGGAGAACTTACCAGAGAGCCCACCTGTAGCTAAAACCAAGTTTATTGTAACTACTCTTTGCCGTGTGTGTGTGTGTGTGTGTGTGTGTGTGTGTGTGTCAGTGTCTAATAAGAATGTGTTAAAACTGATTATAGGATTTGAGCATTGGTGTTTGTGAGAGTCCAAATGGAGGAGGGGGCTCACTGTAGCTTAGATGCTGTGGATAAAACTGTTCTGAAAAACAGTAAGGAGAGAGAGACAAGATTAAACTGTTTTGGAGAAAGAGTGTTCACCCAAGAAAGGGAGGGTGTCTGGTGTTGGTGGCAGTGTGACCAGGTGTTAGTTTTTATACACACTTGTGCATTAGGCCTGGCCTCATTCTGTTTTCAGAATAATCTTTTCTGAGTTGTTGTTCTATGAGACAGTAATGGCCAATAAGAGAATGGTTTGTTCTTGCTGTGCTTTTAGTGAATGTCATGAGCTGCCTCTATTTGCTTTCTTGATTAATCTACTAGGGTTCTGTCGAAACCACTTGTAGCTCAGGGTCGGCTCAAGATGAAGCAATCCATTTGCTTAGTACAAACCACTTAAGGAGTACTCACTCTCGTTGGTCCCTAAGGTAGGTTCTGGGCTCTTGGGCAGCTTTCCAATACTCTTTTGCATCTTATAATGTATCCTACAGCTGCCGAATGAATTTCAAAGGGTTGAAAACTCTATAGCAGTATGGGGGGTGATCAATTCTGCCTCCTCCCAGGACAAGATGCACAGTCCAGTTGTTACATCAGTCTTTGGAGTTGCAGAGTTAGCACTGATGGGAAACCACCTCTGTTGTGTACAGGGTTGTAAACAGCTTCACTCAAGACATTACGCTTGAGGTGAGCAAAGGCAGCAGGGAATGGTGATTTTTTTTTTTTTTTTGTTCTGTTTTGTTTTTTCGAGACAGGGTTTCTCTGTATAGCCCTGGCTGTCCTGGAACTCACTCTGTAGACCAGGCTGGCCTCGAACTCAGAAATCTGCCTGCCTCTGCCTCCCAAGTGCTGGGATTAAAGGCGTGCGCCACCACGCCTGGCGGGAATGGTGATTTTGGAATAGCACCTCTGGTGAAGGGCAGCATCAGTACACGGGTCTGGCTCAGCCTCCATGGTTGTTAAAGCAAGTGTTCATTTAGCAAGGTTTCTGCTGTACTCAGACAGAGTACACAGTTAGTTTGAAAGATACTGTTTTTCAGTGTCTGGTAGAAAGAGAAGTCATCCACGGTGTGAGATTTGGCCTTTATTCTTCTATTTATTAGCTAGTGACCACAGATAATATGATCCTCATCCTCTTAATTTGCATAAATATGAGTAATAATATCTGATTCATAGGAAGGGTTCTTTTGATGTTTGAACTGGGTCTAGAGGGAATTTTTAAATTCTAGTGTGCCGTCGAAGCATGTGGGGTTTATATGACTGTGATGTTAAATCTTAGATGAGAGATAGATACACAGAGCTCTGAAGCAGAACACCATCTGTTAGCAGACCCATCTACATACGAAACCTTATCACATGGCCAAGATGGCTTTACACAGTAATTGAGAAAGGATGAATCATTCAGAAAATTGGATTAGGAGAACTATCAATCTAAGTGGCAAAAAGATAAGATTTCTGCCTCTAGGACATTCGCAAAAATCACTTTTAAATGGGTTAATGAAAACTGACTGTGTAAAGTGAAGCTGCTAAGGAAAATGGAGGAGACTGGCATTAGAAACACAGAACACCATAAGAAACAAAGTGTAAACCCTAAAGGAGAAGCTTGATGAGGAAGGCAAGTTTGAAGAATATACTTGCCCCAAATACACTGCAAACCACTAACGTCTTTCCTAAAGAACAGAGTAAGAAAACATGTGTTTTCTAGCAGGAAAAAAAGAACAGATCATAATGAATGTCTAGGACGCTGAAACACTGCCTGCCTAGCTTCGGGGATAAGCAGGGGCTATGAGAGCATGCTATTCTTTCCACACGAGATTGGGAAGTACAGAGTTTCTGACATCAGTTGATGCTGTGTATGTTTGGAAGAGAGACAGTAAACATTTCTGGGGGGAGGGGATGGCTGTGTTGGTGCACACCTTTAATCCAGAACTTGGGAGGCAGAGGCAGGTATCTGTGAGTTTGAGGCCAG
The DNA here is from genome assembly GCF_900095145.1 of Mus pahari. NCBI lineage: Eukaryota > Metazoa > Chordata > Mammalia > Rodentia > Muridae > Mus > Mus pahari. Next base: position 59,933,259 of record NC_034599.1, on the reverse strand, counting down.
CCTGGTCTACATGGCAAGTTCCAGGTTAGCCAGGACTATTTTGTGAGACCCTGTCTCAAATTAAGGGAAAATTACTTTGTGTGTGTGTGTGTGTGTGTGTGTGTGTGTGCGCGCGCACCCATGTGTGTTTGTTCAAGATTGAGACACAGTGCATTTGTGGAGGTCAGAGGACAGCTTTCAGAGTCAGCTCTCTCCTATCATCCCGGTCTGGGGAACAGACCATGGTCAGGCTTGGCTAGAAGCGTCTTTGCTTACTGAGCTATCGTTCTGGCCCAACATGAGGTATTTTTTTGTTGTTCTGCTGGCCTTCAGTGAGTCATCTTTAATACAGTTAGTGCGAGTATTAATTGGCATTTTCTTTTTTCAGAATAGTTTGGCAATGTCTGATTGAATTGAAGATGTGTTTTAAGTAATTGCAACTGTACCCGTGTCTGTTTTATTTCCTTTTAGGCCACAGACAAATAGAGCATGCTGTCAATGCATATTAGTTATGGATGGCAGTGTTTGTTACAGTTTACAGTGTTTGGTCAATTGCTTGAAACATTTCACAACATAATTCAGAGACTCTAAACTGTTCATAACCACAAAACAAAACTACTCATGGGGGCTGGTGAGATGGCTCAGTGGGTAAGAGCACCCGACTGCTCTTCCAAAGGTCCGGAGTTCGAATCCCAGCAACCACATGGTGGCTCATAACCATCTGTAACAAGATCTGACTCCCTCTTCTAGAGTGTCTGAAGACAGCTACAGTGTGTACTTACATATACTAAATAAATAAATCTTTAAAAAAAAAAACAAAACTACTCATAAAGCAGTAAACTAACTTGGTCATTTGAATTGATTTAGATCCAAGGCCATGGACTAGATGTTGGTCACGGTATGTAATAAAAAGGTAGTGTCTTGGGGTTGAGGGGCTAGACAGGAGATACTTACTGCAGAAAACAGGCCTCTAGATGAGCGCTAAGGTGAAAATAAAGGAGACCTGAGATGGCAGAGGCAGGCTTAACTAAGTGGTCAGAGGAGGCTGCATGGACGAAATGATGAGGTCTGAGCCAAGAGGATAGAATGAGTTATGCAGGAGGCACGGAGGAGTGCTGGGCTTGCAGCTCAGTGGAAGAATGGTTTTCGAATGTTAGACAGGCTGTGGGATAGACCCCCTTCATTACACACAAAGTGGGAAAAAGGGAGAGAGAGAGAGAGAGAGAGAGAGAGAGAGAGAGAGAGAGAGAGAGAGAGAGAGAAAGAGAGAGAGAGAGAGATTGATTCTGACAAGTGCACAGACTTAAGACAGGCCTGGGCCTTGGAGGGTTCCTGGGGAACAGAAAGGACATTAGTATGTGTGGGGTGTTATAAGGAAAAGAGGGAGAGGAGCTTGGAGGGTTTAAAGATGTAGGTCATGTAGAGCCTTGTTGCCATGGTAAGGAGCTTGGATTTCATTGTAGAGCAGTGAGAACTATTGAAGAGTTTTGCGCAGAAGGATGAGTCCTTAGAATCTGTATTTTAAAAGTTACTCAGGGGCTTTCTGAGAGTGCACGCACACACAAAATGTCTGAGAGAACCTGGAGGCCATGTCTGCTTTGTAAAATATGCACCCAGTCCGTGTACACACACACCCATACACCCACACACTCCACACCCCACACCCTGAGACAGGGTTTCTCTGTGTAACAGAGCCTTGGCTCTCCTGAACTTGCTTTAGAGGCCAGGCTGGCCTTGAACTCAGAGCTCTGCCTGCCTCTGCCTCTTGAGTGCTGGATTAATAAAGGTGTGCCTTGTCCGTGCTCTGGGTTATGCAGGACTATTGATCGAAGAGGGACAAGACAGGATGATTTTAGGCTTCTCAAGCAGCAAGGGGATCAGCCTCTCGAGGACCCTTTTGCAGAGCCTCTTTATTGTTACAAAAAGCACCTTTAGCAAGTCAAGTCTCCATATAACAAAACTGTTAAGCAATTTTTAGCCATACAGACACGTCCTGGTTTGCTAGGCATGTCTGGGGACTTGTGCAAAGACTCTGAGAATCCTTCAAAAGAATAACCCCATAAAATCTCAGACAACAATCACTGACAATAGGCTTCTTCAAAGTTTAGGTGCCGTCATTCCAGATTCAGGCCAGATTCTGCTCCAGGTGCTCCACCACCACTAAGCCGGGGACATACTTTCTTACACACTGGAGTTTTTGTTTATTTTTAACTAAACTGGGGGGGCTTATCGCTGCTCAGTGAACATCTTTGTGGGAAACCATGGTTTTCAGTAAGTTGGTTTTTGTTTTGTTTTTGAGACAGGGTTTCTCTCTGTAGCTCTGGAAGTCCTGGAACTCTTGTCTGTAGAGCAGGCTGGTTCAGATCCAACTGCCTTTTTTGTGCTGGGATTAAAGGCCACCACATCCAGCTCAGTAGGAGGGTCTTAGAACTACCTGGTGATGGGATGTGAGTTTCCATCAAGTTCTTGGTGGGAAGAGGCTAAAGTTTGTAATTCACAAGGACATCTGCATCTTCACTATTCTGGGAACATCTCCAAGGAGATAACATTTGAGCAGAACCCTGTATGTTAATAAGCAGTGCGAGGAGGCTGGAGGCTCAGTGGTAAGAGCACTGGCTGCTTCTGCAGAGGACCCAGGTTAAAATCCCAGCACTGACATGGCAGCTGTCCCAGTCAGGGTTACTATTGCTGTGATGAAACACCTTGACCAAAAGCAAGTTGAGGAGGAAAGGTTTATTTGGCTTACACTTCCACACTGTAGTCCATCACTGAAGGACGTCAGGACAGGAACTCAAGCAGGGCAGGAACCTGGAGGCAGGAGCTGCTGTAGAGGTGATGGAGGGGTGCTGCACACTGAATTGCAGTGGTGATGGAGGGGTGCTGCACACTGGATTGCAGAGGTGATGGAGGGGTGCTGCACACT
>NC_034599.1:59894826-59930102 GCF_900095145.1 Mus pahari | reverse complement strand
ATGGAGGGGTGCTGCACACTGGATTGCAGAGGTGATGGAGGGGTGCTGCACACTGAATTGCAGTGGTGATGGAGGGGTGCTGCACACTGGATTGCTCAGCTTGGCTTGCTCACACTAGATTGCTCAGTTTGGCTTGCTCAGCTTGCTTTATTCTAGAACCCAGGACCACCAGCCCAGGGATATCACCCACAATGGGCCCTCTCCCACCGATCACTAATTAAGAAAATACTCTCCTCCATTCAGTGGTGGTGCACGCCTTTAATCCCAGTACTTGGGAGGCAGAGGCAGGCGGATTTCTGAGTTCAAGGCCAACCTGGTCTACAAAGTGAGTTCCAGGACAGCCAGGGCTATACAGAGAAACCCTGTCTCGAAAAACCAAAAAAAGGAAAAGAAAAAAAAAAAAAAGAAAAGAAAGAAAGAAAAGAGAAGAAGAAAAGGAGAGAGAGAGAGAGAGAGAGAGAGAGAGAGAGAGAGAAGAAAATACTTTCCAACCATATTTTTTTTCTTTCTTTATAATAAACCATATGGCAGGCACAGGTCAGGGAAGCCAGGTGGGTTTCCGGGTATCAGCCAGAGGCTCATCTTGGAATCAGGGCCTCTCACAGGTTGCGGTTCAGCCTGCTGTGTTAGCATCTGTACACAGGTTCTCATCACACAGAGGCAGAGCATGTGAACGAGAAGGAAGCCCTCTGTGTAAAGGCCTGCTAGGTAGAAAGTTCACAAACTGCGCTTATGTCAGAGGCTATGGAAATGGGTGAGTTGCTTTAATTTCACTCCCTTGAATAATTACTGAGGCTTTGGGGACATAGAGCCAAACATAACTGCTCCCTGCTATCAAGCAGTGTAAGTCCAGAGGACCAGAGAAGCTAACAAACAATCATAACAGCACACTGTTGAGAGTGCTGGACAAAGATGGGTGCGGGGAGAAGCTATTGATTAAGTTATTGGAGGTAAGGGGGAGGAAGAGCATTAATGTTGGCTATGATTTTGAATATAAAGTAAAAGCTGATGCCCTGCAGACAGAGACACTTAGATGTTTTAGGAGGAGGAAGAGAGCAGTGAGGTCGAGAGCTGACTAATGTTCTTCCAACTTAATGCTCAGAATGGTTCTAAAATGTGGTTTTGTTTGTTTAACTTTTCTTCCCACATTATTTAGTGTGTGTGATTGTGCATGCGTGTATTGTGTATGTGTATGTCCAGGGCACATGTTTAGAGGTCAGGAGACAACCCAAGGGTTGGTTCTCTCCTTCTACCATGTGGGTCCTGAGGATGAAACTCAGGTGTTTACTGTAAGTACTACACAGAGCCATGGATAGTCTCACTATTTTAAAAATTACAGTGATCGAAGGGTTGTGGATTTGAAGGTGAAAGAGAGGCAAATGAAGATGATCAAGATAGGAGTCCAGGGTTAGCTGACTTCAAGGCTGTCTTTTGCTCCTTTTTCTAGTTATGTGCTTTTTGTGAGCAAAGGTTTATTCCTTTTTTAGTAAAAAGGCTGGCTTGTGTTAATCAGCCTTTCTGTTAAAAACAAAAGCATCAAATAAGAATACCAGAAAGCCCTCAGGGCTAGCCTGGTCTACACAGTGAGTTCTAGGTCACCCTAGAACAGGGTCCCACACACATGGGGGATAGAGGGAAAAGGGAGAGGGAGAGAGGGACAGGGACAGAGGGACAGAGGTGATAGAGGGAGAGGGAGGGAGAGGAAGGTTGGGAAGTCAGAAAAGGCTTTTGCCCTGAGAACGTTTGTTCAGCTAAGTGATCGTGGATTTTGGTGCTGGCAGCCCAGCAGGGTGTACGATATTAGAAATTAAGATCAGAGTTCAAAATCTCCCAGAGGCATGTCCTGTAATTTCTTCCTTATAATCTGTCCTTTAGTTCAAACTCAAGATCTATCAAAGGTGTGACATGTCACTGGTAATCTTTCCCTGCACTTAGGTCAAGGTAACTAGATGCTAACTCACCTTTCTCCCTAACCGTTGCCTTACAGTGAGGGCATCGGGCAAACCTTAAGCCATGACTTTATGTCCAAGTAGCCACAGCTCGTAGGATCCTTCAGTCCTTGGTAGGCATAAGCATAGTGGTGCATGGCTAACCCCAACACTTGGGAGCAACAGGAAGGTGGATCTCTGAGTTTGAGACTAACCTGGTCCTCCTGGTCAGCCAGGGCTACATAGACAAACCCTATTTCAATAACAGACAGACAGACAGACAAACTCTGCTCCAGCTCTTATTCCATAGTGTAGCTGTGTTGGTATCATTTAAAAACCTTTAGGCAAATGTATCAGCTCATTTTGATACAGGTGTCAGGGTACTAGAAACAATATTAAAGTCACATGCATCTAGTAACACAGCCTGTCCTATATGTAAGTTACATGCTCTAAAATTATTACCACCACAGGGGCTCCTTTTTTTTCCTTTTAATTTTGAATTTGTTTGGCATAAGCCTTTATTATTGTTGTTGATTCTGGTTTTTTTGAGACAGGATTTCTCTGTCTGCCTTGGCTGTCTTGAAGCTAGCTCTATAGATCAGGCCCGCCTTAAACTCTCAGAGATCTGCCTGTTTCTGCCTCCTGAGTGCTGGGATTAAAGGCGTATACCATCATGCCTAGCTATTTTAATTGTTTTATGTATATATGGTTTTTGGTCTGTGTACCACATGCATGCCTGGCTCTTGAGGAGGCCAGAAAAGGGCATCTCATATTCCTTGGAACCGGAGTTATAGTAAGTCACCATATGGGTGCTGGGGACTAACCCAGGGTCCTTTGGAAGAGCAGCTAGCACTTTTAACCAATGGGCCATTTTTTCCGCCCTGCATAAGCCTTTTTTAAAACGGAAAGATCTCCTTCCATGACCACCACCTTTGGGGAGGCTAAACCTAACAATGCAGAGTGTTCAGCAGGGCAGGATCTGCCCTCTTATGGCTGAGTTAGGACTTGAAATCTCTGGCTCACAAACATGTTCAGCCAACTAGCTTGTAGTATGACCGGGTATGTCAGCCTTGTTTGGACATACCTGTCTGAGGAGAGAAAAATCAGGCCACCCAAGCAAGCCTCTTGGTTTCCCATGCAAAGGAAATAGGGTATGTGGAACACAAGGAAAGACCTAAGTAGAAAATTTAGCTCTAAGGCATCCCAGATCTGTATACCGTCCTATGATATGCATCATATTCACATAGAAACTGTTTCTTGGGCTGGGGAATATAGCTCAGTAGTAGAGAGCACTCTCCTAGCATGCACAGGGCTCTAAGTTTGGTTTCTAATATGGTGAAAAATGAAATAAAACAACAACAACAAAATGTCTTTCTCTTACTGAAAACCCCTCACACCCCAGAAATGTGGCTCTCTGCCTTTTCAGTGGTCACCCTTGCCATATTTTATGGAGGAAAATTTCCTTCTGGGATAAATCTTTTCTTTTTCTCTTTATCTGTTTTGAAAATATAGTAACAGAAGATGAGGGAGGGCCTAGTTCCCAGTACAGCTCCTACAAGTGAGTTCTTGGGGGTCGGTCTGAAGTTAGGGTAGATGTTGCTGCTCTTGCAGAAATCCAGTGAGTCAAGGCGCGGTTTTCTATGTGTTCTCAGCACTGGGGTCCATGTGCTTGAGCAGATACTGTGGTTTAAGCTTCAATCTTACTCTCCATCACTGGATCTGCACCTTCTAATTTTTAGAGTTCTTGAGTACTGTGTATTTGGGCGTCTGGGAGAGTGGCCAGGCACTGGAATGCACCTGGAAAGCTGTATCTTGGTGCCCTGGTGCATAACTTCTGTAGTCGTCTTTTTTTGGATGAGGTTTAGTTCTGTCTGTCCTCCTGTCTCAGAGACTGTTCGGAGGAGTCTGGCTCCTCTGTGTGGAGCCTTTACTTCCACTCAGGAGGCTGTCCACGGAAACTTGATATTCCCTAAGCTTCAGCCGCCCCCTTCTGGCTGCTCTCGGCTGTGCATAGAGCATGTGGGCGCCCACGGACCTAGTACACGGCTCTCCAGGCTTCTCTCTGCCTTGGTGCCCTTGGTGAGTGAAAGCGCACAGAGAGCTGAGAGTCAAGCAGAAAAGGAGATGACGCAGAGACCACACCACCTCTTGCAGAGACACCTTGAATTGTTGGTAGGAGGCGGGCTTCTTTATCCAGTGAAAAAGTGTTTAGTTTTACTTTAGGCTGCTGAAGTGTGCATTAAAGCCCTTTCTGGGGATAAATGAGAAATCTGGAAAATGAGAAATCCTTTTCAGTTAGAAGTTGAGGGAATCAGGAGCTGGAGGCTACTAGAATACAAAATGACTTGCTGACTGTTGTGAGCCCAGCCCTGTTGTAACACTTGTCTTCATTTTGGTGTGAGGCTCTCCCCTGGTGTTCTCAGCCATCCGTCCCCATGCTGCTTGTTCTCTCCTCAACTTGAATAACCCTAACTGCCAGTCGTTGCGCTCCGTCTGTGTCCGTGCTACCTTCTCACAGGAAGTGAGTCATCTGTTCCACTGGGTGCACAGGGATGCAGCCTGCGAGATCTGTCTGTTCCCTCATTCACCTCATATAGCTCCTTGCCTGCCTAGCCATCATTGTAATGGGCTGATTCATAGCCTCATTGTTCTGCAGAGTTAGAGTCTTTGGAGGAGGCAGCAGTCAGGGAGGTACTGTAGACACAGAAGCCTGTAGGGATGTGAACAGACCCCTCACTCTTAGCGGGGAGGCACAGGGTAGGTCAGTCTCCAGGAGGAGGAGGGGAAGAAATTCTGCTTTACTGTAATTTCTTCATACTGAAATGTCTTTTGTGTCCCTGGTCTCTTTTCACAGAACCCTGCTATCAGCATCACAGACAATGTGCTGCATTTCAAAGGTTAGTATCTGGGCAGATGCTCCAAGACCTCTGCATACATCACAAGGCATGATGGCAATTTTTTTTTAAAGGAGTTATTTATTTTATGTATGTGAGTACATTGTAGCTATACTGATTGTTGTGAGCCTTCATGTGGTTGTTGGGAATTGAATTTTGAGGACCCCTGCTCGCTCCAGTCAGCCCTGCTCACTCTGGTCAACTCTGCTTGCTCTGGCCCTAAGGTTTATTTATTATTATACATAAGTACACTGTAGCTGATTCAGACACACCAGAAGAGGGCATCAGATCTCACTACAGATGGTTGTGAGCCACTATGCGGTTGCTGGGATTTGAACTCAGGACCTTCGGAAGAGCAGTCAGTGCTCTACCTGCTGAGCCATCTCTCCAGCCCCCATGATGGCAGTTTGTCTTTTAAAAAAAAATTAAAAATAATTTTTCTGTCTGTCTGTCTACCTACCTATCTATCTTTACTATTTAGTTTGTTTTTGAAATAGGCTCTTAGTATATATACCTTGGGTGGCCAGAATTCCCTATGTGGGCCAGGATGGCTTTAAACTCATAGAGATCTGCCCTGCTTTTGCCTCCTGAGTACTGAGAATAAGAGCATGTGCCACCATACTTTGCAAATATATATATATATNTGTGTGTGTGTGTNTNNANATATATATACACACATATATATATATATATATATTTAAAACTATATATATACATATATGTGTGTATATATGTATGGTATGTATGAATGTGTATGTATGACAACAAAGGTCAGACAAATGTTTCTGGAACTGGAGTTCATACAGTTATGAACAGACGTGTGGGTGCCTGAAACTGAACTCTGGTCCTATGTAAGAGAAGCAAGAGCTATTTATAACTGCTGAGCTGTTTCTCCATCTGTAATTTTTTTTTTTTTTTTTTTTTTTTTTAAATCAGAGTATTTGGAGCATGTGGATGGCTCTCTTATAATCAAATATTTTCACATATCAGTGGCTATTTGCATCTGTATTTGAAGCTGAAATAGAACCACTGGCATAGTACAGACATACATGCAGGCAAACACACACACACACAAAATAAGCATTTAAACCTTCCATTTCTTAAAAAAACAAACCAACAACTATAATGGAGACAAAGATGGACAACTTATTACATGTGTGCTGAGGAAGGTGGTGTGGGTGAGTGGGTATCATCCCCAGGGCCTCTCAAACACTGAATACGTGCCCGCCACTGAGCTGTATCCTCAACCTAGTGCAACATGTCTTTCCTTTTTAAAAAGGATGTTTGAGACATGGTCTTGCTATGGAGTTCAGGATAGCCTTGTGCTCCACACCCTGTCCCAGCCTTGTGAGGGCTGGGTTACAGGCCTGTATCCATCACGCCCAGATGAAAAGCTTCTGAGACTTTGCTGCTCTGATGGTCTCTGACTCCAGTCTGGCCCATGTTTTCTCTGTAGCTCCTCAGTTGGCTTCCTGTTTTGCTCAGGGAACTGGGCCTGTGTTCACAGGCAACCAATGCCCGGTCTCCTTCCTTTCTTGCCATTCTAATTTTCTAGAGTTTTTGTCTTTTTTTTTTTTTTTTTTTTTTTACTAGCATCTCAAGTAGTCCAGGCTGGCTTCAAACTTGCCATGTAGCTGAGGATGGTCTTCAACATCTGACCCTATTGTCTTTACTTCTTACGAGATGCGATTGCACATGTGAGCCAACCCTAGCTCCCTGGGTTATTGGAAAGTGGAATTCTGTTTCACCTGCAGCTCCATCCACCTTGCTTTACTTTTGTGAAGTCATAGTCTGGCTTTGATGCATTTTTAAAAGATAGAGTTGTGGTGGTAGTATCATAGGCTTAAGGATTCAGCCTGTGAGCTGTTCTACTTTTAGGAAATGTATGATCTTAGCAAATATTTGGCAGGTTGTACTACATGGCCAGAGGAGGGAGGGGAAATCCAGAAGGAACCAAGAGAAGACAGCAGAGATTAGAGGGGGGAGTGTCCTGTGGTAGTCTCTGGGTCTAGCCTGTGGTAGTCTCTGGGTCTAGTGGTCATTGGCGCTTGGACCAAGAGATTGCTTGATTTGGGAAAAGAGCCATGTCATGGCTCAGGGATGGAGTGGCTACCTCAGGAACTGTTCCTTAGCTCAGCCCATCTTCTGCCCTGTTGCATTTGGGACTTCTAAAGGTCAGGTTGGCTTCTACTTTCATTCTGTCCCTGACTAGAAGGCTTTGGATTAGAGCCAGCTTTGAGTTAGTTGGTGTCTTAGTCAGGGTTTCTATTCCTGCCAAAACATCATGACCAAGAAGCAGGTTGGGGAGGAAAGGGTTTATTCAGCTTACATTTCCACATTGTTCTTCATCATCAAAGGAAGTCAGGACTGGAACTCAAATCAAGCAGGTCAGGAAGCAGGAGCTGATGCAGAGGCCATGGAGGGATGTTCTTTACTGGCTTGCTTCCCCTGGCTTGCTCAGCCTGCTCTCTTATAGAACCCAGGACTACCAGCCCAGGGATGGCACCATCCACAGTGGGTCCTCCCCCTTGATCACTAATTGAGAAAATGCCTTACAGCTGGATCTCATGGAGGCATATCCTCAAGGGAGGCTCCTTTCTCTGTGATAACTCCAGCTGTTTCAAGTTGAAACATAAAACCAGCCAGTACAGTTTGTGCATGCTCTTGTGCATGTTCCCTCTCCCTCTCCCCCCCTCTCTCCTTTTCCCCCTCTTTCCTCTTCTCCCTTTTTCCCTTTCTCCCTTTCCCCCTCCCTCTCCCTCTCTTCCCCTTCTCTGTCTTTGTCTTGGGATTTGAACCCAGGGCCTGGTCCATGCTGGCAGATAAGGACTGCTGCACATCCCAATCCTGCAGCCTGTCTTAACCCAGTCAGGAACATTTGATATTTTTCTACTCAGGATTTACAATCAAAGTAAATGAGAAAGTTAAACTTTACATATGTGCCCCCCACTTTGGGCCTTTCTCTTCTTCCTCTTCTTCTCTTCCTTCTTCCTCCCTTCCTCTTCTTCCTTTTCCTCTTCCTTTTCTTCTTCTTCCTCCTCCTCCTCCTCCTCCTCCTCTTCCTTCACCTTCTTTTTACTGTTATTGTACTGAGTGTTATGCAGGGTGTATTAAATTATCATAAACAGTCCAAAAGAAACCATCAGTAATCATATGGAGTTCAAGTTTGCCCATAGTTTGGCTTATCCAGCTGTTGAGTAGCTCCGCCCTCATGTTCCCATGCTCCCACACTTTTGATGGGAACTGTTAGCTTTTGCCTTCCTTTTCAAAGCACTGTAGCAAGCTGGGTTTGGGGTGGCCTTGCTGTGCTTAAATTCACAAAACTGACATTCTTTTGTTTGTAGCTCAGGGACACGGTGCCAAAGGAGACAACATCTACGAATTTCACCTGGAGTTCTTAGACCTTGTGAAGCCAGAGGTAAGCTCTCTGCTTTCTGTAACCTGTCCACTGTAAGAAGTGTGTACTAGTAGTTAGGTGACATAAGGACAGACTCTGAAGATGAACAAAGGGGAGTGGGACTGCTGCATTTGGAACAGATGCTGCTGTGTGTGGACAGATGCTGTTGTGTGTGCCTGCCAAGGAGTGGGCATGCTGGAGAGCCAGCGTACCAGAGCTGCATCTGGGCTTGGCCATTAATTGTGATATGAACTTCAGTTTTTCCCTTATGTGTTAGATAAGGGCTCAGATGAAACCTCTAGCTTTCTTCCAGTTCCAGTATTCTCCTATTTTAGTGATGACAGGGGCGAGTCAGGTGATAGCTGCTGAAGCCTTCACTGTAAGGTTTTCATGAGGCTCAGTCACTGTGCCAAGTAAGGATCACAGGAGGCAGAAAGGATGGAGGATTAAACGGATTTAAAAAAATGCTGGGAGCACAGGAGCAGTTTCCTTCTTTTGACCTCATGAAGCTAATGGTGTGGTTCATACTTCTGGCCTGGTGTCTTGAGTCTGTGAATCTTTTTGTGCAGGAGCTCGTTTTGTGGTGGCTCAAATAGCCCTGATGTGGGTGCTAAGAACATGGCATGCCCATGGAGGCAGAGTAAGAAGCCAGAAAAAGACACTGCTGCTCTTTCCAGTAGCCCTCGTACGACAGTGTTCTCCACTTATCATGGCTTGTAGAAGCAGGGATGGAAGAGGAGGCAGCACCCATGCAGCTGCACTGTGAAGCCACACCAGCACAGTGCAGTCAGTACAGGAAAGGAGTTCTAACTCTCGCTTTCTCTCCCAGCCGGCGTACAGGCTGACCCAGAGGCAGGTGAACATCACAGTCCAGAAGAAGGGGAGTCATTGGTGGGAAAGGCTCACCAAGCAGGAGAAGCGCCCACTGTTTTTGGCCCCTGACTTTGATCGCTGGCTGGATGAATCTGATGCAGAAATGGAGCTGAGAGCCAAGGTGAGCGAGCAGGCTGTCTCATTACTGTAGATGAACTCGTGAGGGTTTGATAGAGTGGGACACATTACACACCGACTAGGAGGCTTGCAGCGTGGTTGTGAAGTCCTCATGGAAATGTGGGCTGCTTCACTTGGGGTTCATATGCTGTTACCTCAGGGCCAGGCCAAGGTGACAGGGTCTCGGGGAAGGTAAAGGACCGTGCTTATCACATGCCAGAGACACAGTCAAAAGCCACAGCAGTGTTGACACAAAGCTTGGCCTGCTGGCCGAGACCGTGTTTATGGGTCCTCTCCCCATCCCACTGTGCTCTCTGGAAGGAAGTCTGCCCAGGCCACGCTTTCAGAGCAGGGAGTTCTGTTTCCATATCATTTGTTTGGAAATTTTCTGCATGAGAAGTTCACCTGCTCTCTCCCATTTCCTTATTCAGTAATTTCCATAATTTTATGCGTAGGATTTTACTCTGACACTGTTCTTGTGGATCACATCATCCCATTAGAGGCTCTTTCACTTGGCCTAGTGCATCTTCCAGAAGCCTTCACCATTGTAGGATATATATTTTTTTCTTTTCTTTTTACTCTTCCTTACTTTCTGGCGCTCTATAATCAGGTGTAGCTTGCATACACTCTGCTTCAGGTCTAGAAGAACCATTTCTTTAAGGAGTTATTGACCAAGCCCACTCAGTCAGTCAACGGGTTCTCCAGTGCAGGAGTGACGATTAAAAAGAAAAAGACAGTTAGACGGACAACACTGTAGCGTGACCCCAGTCCATTCTGAGACTGAAGGCGAATTTTTATTTTCCAATCCACTTTTTATACCATTTTAATTACATGCAAGTATTTTGGGCAAGCAGCACAATAAGGAACTAACAAAGCAGCATGGAATTATATGTGCTGTGCTTCCATGACAGTTGTTTAAAAGGGCTTGTCATAATGACCCAAATACTGGAGCCGACTTACTCGTCCAAGCCCCAAATCTTGCCTGAAGCCTAGTTCTTCTGTTCCACCCTAAGACTAAGATTCTTGCCTTACCTTACTTCTCTATCACAGCCTAAAGTCAGATTCTTGCTGATTCCTTATCTGGCCCTAATGTCAGATTCCTGCCTGAGCTTACTTCCTTGTCCTAGGCCGATGTCAGACTCCTGTCTGAAGCCCACATCTTTGTCCTTAGCCAATGTCAGACTCCTGCCAAATGGTACCCCAAAAGGTTTTCCACAAGTTATCTTTTTTTCTTTTTAAAAAAAATTTATGTGTATTGGTATTTTGTCTGCATGTCGGTCTGTGCCCACAGAGGCCAGAAGAGGGCATCATCAGATGTGGGCGCTAAGAATCAAGCCTAGCCATTGCTCTTAACCACTGAGCCATCTCTCCAGCCCAAGCTGTCTTTATATTTGGAGAGTGATATTAGCACCCAGATCAGCTGACAGTGAGGAAATACAGGTGTGCATACTCAGATACTGAGAAATATACTTTTATGTGTCTGTCTGTATATTAACCATACATTTACACTGACATTGGCTATGATTTTAGCTTCTGAAAAAAAAAAAAACAAAAACCAAACCCCAGAGCTTATACTAGGAATGTAGTTTCTGGAATGGCACTTCTTACCCTAAGCTACTACTGTGTTTGGTGCTATAACGAGTTGTAAGAGTACAAGACTGCCCAGCTAGCTGATTAGTCACTGGATGGGGTACTGCACTCAGTGCTCAGGCAGTGATCTGCAACAGTCTCCGTAGAGCGCTGCTGAGCGTGGTGGGAAGAAACAGCCTGAGGGCTCAGGTCACGCCCCCGGCACCTGCGGGTTCTAACTTGTATTCTTGAAACTTCTCTGTCTAAATTCTAGGAGGAAGAACGTCTGAATAAACTCAGACTAGAAAGGGAAGGCTCCCCTGAAAGTAAGTGGCTAAGGTGGTTCTGAGTCAGCCGGTGGTGGGCTGGGTAGAAGCGGTGTTGGGGGAGAGTGGCGGCTTTCACCCTGATGCAAGCTTGGGTGCGTTTATGTTTAGTTTTAAGCAATGAACACCACACTAAGCCTTGCCTTTTCTTTCTGTTTGGGATTATTCTCGTCTAAGTAACCTGGGCTAATGCAGCAGAAGAGAACCTGGGTCTTATGGACAGACTAAGGGCAGACAGCACTCACCTGGTGTAGGCAGTGGAAATGGGCGTGGACTAAGGCCACACTTCGTTAGCCTGGCATCTTCTCCCACTTGATGTCTGTAGGGCTGTGGCAAGGATGCCTTTGGGTATCAGTTCTCAAGGTGGAAAGTGTCTGCATGTATGTCTGTACCGTGTGCCTGTGGAGTCCAGGAGACCAGAAGACAGTGTTGTAGTTCCTGAAACAAGTTGCTACCAGTTGCTAGCCGCCATGCGGGTGCTGGGAACCAAACCAGGGGCCTTTACAAGAGTATCAAGTGGTCTTGACCGCTGAGCTGGCTCTTTAACCCCTATTCAGGGTTTTCATTTTTACTTTATTTTATTTTATTTTATTTTATTTTAAGACAAGTTCTCTTGGCTGGCCTGGAATTCAATATGTCTACCAGGCTGGCTTAGAACATGCAGAAATTGGCCTGCCTCTGCCTCCTGTGTGCTGGGATTAAAGGTGTGTGCCACCCCACCCAGCTCTTCAGAATTTTAGAAAAAAATTCATTTTATCTACCAAATGTTTAATAGAAAGAAGGTCTGTAAGTGACTATAGAACGTTCGTGGTGATGGTGCCTAAGTCCAGCAGCTGCCTGTTACACACACGGCCTGGGAAGCACTAGAGTAACTCTAGGTGTGGAGCCGGATGAGTTAAGTGTGGGCACCTCAAAAACTGACACTACAGCGGCAGGCTCGTGCAGGTCTTGGGAAATTCACATGTGGACTGCAGAAGGATGAGTGAGGAGTGTGCTGAATCAGATCTTTGCAGGGCAGCATTGACATGCCTGAAGTAAGGATGGAGATAGCTTTAGAGAAGTGGTTTCCAAATCATGTTCTCTGGTGCCTCAAGGGTTCCCAGAAATGCTTTGGATGGGTAAAGCTCCACTTTAATTGACATAGATCTTGTGTTTTACACATTTAAGATTCTGAGTGTGTGTGTGTTGTGTTTTAAGTGAGTTTATAAAAAGCTTGAGTGATGACAGATTTAGAAAAATCATCTTAAAAGATAAAAACTTAGCCTCTAAAGAGGATTAGTGGAGGCAAAGACCAAAGCAGGGAGCCACCTCAATGAAGACAGTTGCCTGCACGAACTTTATGTGAGTCTGTAGAAGCCACACACAAGTGAAAGGAGAGCACTGACATCGCAGGACTGACATCACAGACGTGACCTCCACACTGAGCCACAGCACATGAGCCTGCCTCCTCACAACAGTAGTGATGATGATGATGATGATTATCGTTTGCTGTGTGTTAACTTTTGCGACAAGGTCTGGCTGGCCTGGAACTTACTACATAGACCAGGCTGGCCTCAAACTCACAGATATCCTCCTGCTTCTACCTCCAGGGTGCTGGGCACCAACATGACTGGCCCAGTAATAAAGTTGTGTTTCTACCTTTGATATTTACATTAACTTTTTAGTGTTTTAAACGTGATAAAGTAAAAAAAAAACAAAAAACAAAAACCTTAAAACATGGATTTTTTTTTTTTTTTTTTTGAATTCATGGTTTCCTGATAGGGTTCTTCATGCTGGGGAAGGAAGTGTGCATTTTGCATTATGAAGATGTTTGATTAAGTGTGTTACCTGTGGTGTCTTTTGGCCCTATGAGATGGGCTGGTTTTTGTTTGACCATACTGTTGTGGTCTGGGCATCAGTCAAGTGTTGATGAGAGTGCTGGTGACACAGTTGGCCTGGAATCTCTGCCAGAGACTGTTCTTTTTGTCCTTTCTTTTCCCCTCTCTTGTGAGGGAGGGGCCTGTAAGGCCAAGCCCGTTCTGTGGAGCCTCTGGCTGCGTCCTCATCCTGATCCAGCCTAGAGGCACAGCTCAGATCCCGTCTACCCACGTAGACTGCTTGTTTCCCAGGCTCATGTCTCCCTCTGGCTTCTGCTGTGGCTTTCCAGCCTGTCATCAGCTCCTCAGAGGCGGTGCTCTTGCTGTCTTTGTGTCCCCATTCTACCTTGTCTCGTACACTGTTCAGACAGGACTGCCTACATGTCTATATGACCACATGCTAGAATTGCTTTTGTTTTTTACATTTTTTCTTCCTATTATGTGAGCTAGTTTGACCTGCATGATCTTAAAGAAGCAAAAAACAAAACCAAACCAAAAAAATCCCCTCAACCCTCCAAACCCCAGAGAAGAGGAATTACGTTAACTAGAACAAAAGCTGAAGGGAAACCTATTTCCCTCTATCCGTTTCTAGGGGTGGAGTTCTTCTCCTGGGCTAATCAGGGCTATGAAAGGAAGCTGGTGAGCACCCGGGGCACCAGGGCTTCCCTCCGGAGTTGTGTTGAGGAGCTCACGGCCCTGCTTTGCTTTGCAGCTCTTACAAACTTGAAGAAAGGGTACCTGTTCATGTACAACCTTGTGCAGCTCCTGGGGTTCTCCTGGATCTTTGTCAACCTCACAGTGCGGTTCTCTATTTTAGGAAAAGGTAAGTATGACATTTCATCTGCCTCGGCTGAGGTGGCTCTCTCTGCCGTGGCTGTGAGGGCACCTGTTCCTCCTGCCCTTCCTGCCTTTCCTATGCCAGTTCCTGGAGGAACATGCTGACCGGAGCAGGCCTAGAGGTTTCACTTCTGCGGATGTGTTTTAAGGAAACAAGAACTATAGGTGAAGTTTCTGCAGATGTGACATGTGGCATTAAGTTACAAACTTCTCATGTGTCTTCATCAGTGAGAAATTTCTGTGGAATATTCACTAGTGTAGTGTTGTGGAGCATAGAGAAAGAGTTAACAGTAGCATAAACAAGGCTTATGAGGCTATAATTAATGTCTAACTTGTTTTTCTTTGTTTGATCATAGCAGCTTGCAAATGAGCACTCTCAAAAAGATTAGAGAGAATATAGTTTTCCAGTAGTCTGAATGTAGGTCAATTAACAGTTCTGTTTCTTTTGTAAAATAGGTATGGGGAAAATAAAATTATAATAGAAAATGTAAACTGTTTGAAAAGAGACATGATCTCTTGTAGAGCATCCTATTATCTGACTCTGCATTTTCTACCTGCAGTTTGAGGCTGTGGAGCCGTTTAGCTGGGGGGTCTGTTGAAAGGGGAGAGCTCATGACTTGTTTTTATACCCTTGACATTGGTTGGGTAGCACAATGGCAGCTAGGACCACATGCCTGAGGGCTTATAGCCAACCTGTGACCAGCAGCCTCCACGTGATCACATGAGAGAAGGGAGAAGTCTCAGGTGCAGTTACTCTCTGTGATTTCTATGGCTTTATCCCCCTGGAAGGAAAACAGGGGCCTTCAGATAAATAAAGGCTCGTCTTGTTCAACCTAAGATGGTAGGTGGCTGCTGAGTGTTTTTTCTTCAGACTGCTGGCTGTAGGGATGGCCAGATGGCTCAGAGGGTAAGGGTGCCTGCTGCCAAGCCCCAAAACTAGCTCCACCACCCACATGGTTGTAGGAGAGAAACCAATGCCCCAAATTGTCCTCTGACAACCACATGCATACCATGGTGTGTGTGCAGCCACACACGCACACATGCATGCTAAATGCATTAAGCAGTTTAAGACATTAAGGCTATAAAGTGATCTAGTCCAAAAGCTACCAAGTGAAACAGGCCTGGTGGCTAATTGGTGATCAGTTTTCAACTATAATTTATTTTTTCTATGGACCCTGTTAAACTGAGGATTTAGATTACAAATACATGGATTATGATTGTAGCTGCCAGTGGCTTTCTTTTTTCTTTGTTTTCTTTTTGGTTTTTTTTAAGATTTATTTATTTCATGTATGTGAGTATACCATTGCTGTTTTCAGACACAGCAGAAGAGGGCATTGGATCGAATTACAGATGGTTGTGAGCCACCATGTGGTTGCTGGGAATTAAACTCAGGACCTCTGGAAGAGCAGTCAGTGCTCTTAACCGCTGAGCCACCTCTCCAGCCCTTGTTTTCTTTTTTGTTGTTAGAGTTGGATTTTGGTTTCGTTGGGAGCATTTAGAGATGTGTGTCGCTGTCTCGGTGATTCTTAGGTACTTCTTGTATTCAGTGGGCAGGGACTAGGAATCCCCCACTTTCTCCAGAGTGTAGGATGGAGGATGGTCCAGCCTAGAATGTCAGTGGTGCCTGCTTGGGGAGTACTGCAAGGAAGAAAGCAGAAACAGCAGGTGCAGACAGGGCTGGTGAAGACACAGAATGACTGATGGAGGCCTCTCAGGATGCGCTTCTCGTGCGTGAGTGAGCCTCACAGTTCCTGCCGTGTGTGAGCCTCATGTGCCCATTTTGAATTTTTATCAGATAATCTACGGAAACAGTGTGCTCTTAGACGTTTAGACCATTTGTACAGTAATGTACTTAGAAATGTTTCAGAGGACAACCTTGTATTATTAATAAGGCCTTGAAAAATTGTTATCTCTTTTTAGTTAGGATAGATTCTCAGAATTCTAAGAATTATTAGTCCTAAAGGTATGAACACTGTTAAGGATTTTGAAATCTAATTTTAAGGATTTTATTATTAGGGGCTGGAGACTCAGTGTTAAGAATACTGACTGCTCTTCAGAGGACTTGGGTTTGATTCCCAGCAGCCACACGGTACAAATGTCTGTAAGTCCAGGTGACCAGATGCATCCTCTGGTCTCCCATGGCAGCAAGCATACAAGTGGTGCATAGACATACATGCAGGCTAAACCACCAGACACAGTAAAAAATAGTAGCAGTAGCAGTAGTAATGATGAACTTTTAAAAAGATTTAAGTTTTTTTTTTTAAGAATTATTTATTTTATGTATATGAATACACTGTAACTGTCTTCAGACACACCAGAAGAGTGCATCAGATCTCATTATAGATGGTTGTGAGCCACCATGTGGTTGCTGGGAATTGAACTCAGGACCTTTGGAAGAGCAGAGGGTGCTCTTAACCACTGAGTCATCTCTCCAGCTCCAAGATTTAAGTTTTAAAAGTGTGTGTGCATTTATGTGTATGTGCAAATGAATGCTAGGTGCCCTTGGAGACCAGAGAGGGAGCTGGATCTGCAGGAGTTGGAGTTATAAGTGTTTGTCAGCTGCCTGACATGTATGGGTGCTGGGCACCAAACTCAGGTTCTCTTTCAGAGAAATGTGTGCATCTCACTGCTGAGCCATTTCTACAGCCTTCCTGCAATCTCGTTTTATTGAATACTTTTATCTCTATGTTATTGAATTTTTGATTGCTCATATGCTGTAGATGATAGGTTTAGCTTTAAATTAGAAGAGGTAATTGGTCTGAAGAGAGCTACCATTTGTCTTGTACACAGATTGTACTTTCAACAGATAGTAACAATGAAAGCTAGGGGTCGCTTTTTTTAATTTTTTTAACCAGGAGACAGTGACATAGGGTTTTTGTCTGGAGTTCATTCTGAAGCCTGTCCTGGCTTAGGGTAGACATGTGAACCTGACTCCCTGTCTGTTTTCTTTCTCAAGTTCTTTTCCTGTGAGGTGTGTTCTCGGTGGAGAAGCTGCCTCTGCTAGATCACGTGGACTGACCATCATGTGTGCTTGTGCCCTAGAGTCCTTCTATGACACGTTCCACACTGTGGCTGACATGATGTATTTCTGCCAGATGCTGGCACTAGTGGAAACCCTCAATGCTGCGATTGGGGTCACAAGTTCCCCAGTGCTGCCTGCTCTCATCCAGGTATGGAAGAGCTGTGAGTGGAAACAAGGAATGAAAGATTTTAGTATGTATCTGGTGGATGGGCCATGTTCCAGTTATTAAAATACTTATTTGCATAGGCTAACACTATTTTATTTCAGCATGTAGGGAGGTGTTATTATTATTATTTTTTATTTTAATGAGTTAGGGTCTTTCTAGTCCTGGATGTCGTAAACTTTGCTGTGTAGATCAGTCTGTCCTCAAACAGAGTCCTCCTTATAGTGCTGGGACTAAAGCCGTGCACCACCGTGCCTGGCCTTGAAGGAAACATTTTAAAGCACTGGTATTTCCCAAAGCATACTTTCACATTGCTGGCCTGCTTTGTTGTTTATCACATTTTCGTGAAATGATAAAATTATAAACTGCTTCTTATCTAGGGAATTTTGATTTTTCAGGTAAAAGCAGAGAAGCCTGTCTCTTGGTTTGATTAGGTGGCTTTAGCTGCTAAAGTTTAGCAACTAGAAGTGGTTTTTGTTCCCTCCAGTACCTCTATGCTACCTTAGTCAGTTATTATCCTTGGCCTGCTTCTCATCAGGTCACATACTGTGAAGAGCACACTGCCCAACCGCAGAGGCAGGCAGGCAGGCAGGCAGGCAGGTGTAGTGCTGGTCACATCTCAGTACTGATTTTATGTGCACTGTGCTTGTCCATTCTCAGTGTGCATTTGTCCACTCTCAGTGTGCATTCTCACCGTGTCAGCTGCATGGTAAGAGGTATTAGTTAATGCAACAGACTTTTATTATTTATGGGTTTTCTTCCTTTAGGAAGAGGCTGTCCACTTAGCTTAAAAGTAACAGGGGTAGTGTGTGATACAGTAAATATCCTGTAAGTGAAGAACCATGGTAAGTAAGAAGTCAGGGTTTTGTTTGTTTGTTTGTTTTTTGTTTTTTGTTTTTGTCCAAGTGTAAGGGACAGGCCCAGAATCACCATCTATCTAGGGAATACCTTTTGTGTAGGACTTGGTGGACAGGCTCAGAATCCCCATCTGTCTAGGAGTACCTTTTGTGTAGGACATGGCGGATATGAAGCTTCAGGGCTGGCCAAGGTTATGTGCCTGGACAGGGCTTATTTTGACTTGGAAGTGGGGGCTAAATTTGCCTCAGGTTAACTGAAGTACTTATATATTGAGGGGTTACTAAGCAGAGTGAGGACAGGAGCAACTCAAGTGACAGTTCCTGGGTTCTGTGCAGAAACAGTAAGAAAGCAATGGAGATGAAGCCCAGGGAGAGGGGAGGGGTACCTTGTTGCTCTGGGATTTATAACTCAAGTGGTCTGGTGGAGAGCATTTTCTGTATAAAATAATAATGGATCACGAGTCTAAAATGTGTTTACTTGGTTTTGCAGAAACACTGTAGAGGTTTTTGTTTTTTTTTTTTTTTTTTTGAGGAAATGTGGCAGGTTAGGTGGCTGGATGAATATGCATGCTGCCAATGTAGATTCAGGAAGGAAAGACCAGTTTAGTGATGAGCATTTCAAGACTTTGGGCCTGCAGAGCTTAGCTAAACACTCATCTGCAGAACCACAGCTCAGTTGTACGTTGTCACAAGGTGTGGGAGGTGTGAAGCAGAGAACTGGCAGCCTTCCCTCGTAGAGCAGGGACTCCAGAGAGCTGCTGTGGCTGTGACAATGCACTTGTGCACCTGCCCCCAGTCTTGTCAGAAAGAACCTGTCTTAAGAGGAAGGAGATAGACTGTTTGTGAGCTGGGAGGTTAAGATGGGAGGGTCTTAAGTGTAAAGCCAGCATAAAGTAGCTGGTGACATCTGTCTCAACAAAACAAAACAAAACAAAACAAAACAAGACTGAGACCGCCAGAAGGCTCTGTGATAGAACTCCCATCTCCTTGCTGTTGGCACAATCTTCACGCCACAGGCCTTAAAGAGATCCTCCACCACTGCTACCCTCAGACTCCATAAGAAGCCAACAACTCTCTTCTGTTAAAATTACCTTTGGGGGCCAGAGAGATGGCTCAGTGGGTAAGAGCACCCGACTGCTCTTCCAAAGGTCCGGAGTTCAAATCCCAGCAACCACATGGTGGCTCATAACCATCCGTAACAAGATCTGACTCCCTCTTCTGGAGTGTCTGAAGACAGCTACAGTGTAGTTACATATAATAAATAAATAAATAAATCTTAAAAAAAAGAAAGAAAGAAAAGCATTCCCCAGGGAATAAAATGACATGGGAAAAAAAAAAAGAGCACAAGCTGCTCCTGTTGAAGATCTGAGTTTGGTCACTCCCAACTACCTCTGATTCCAGTTTTAGGAGATCTGTGCCTCTGGCCTCCAAAAGCACCTACATTTACATATACATTATTAAAAATAAAATGAAATGGGTTGGAGAGATGGCTCAGAGGTTAAAAGCACTTCTAGAGGTACTGCGTTCAATTCTCAGCAACCATATAGTAGCTCATAACCATCTATATAATGAGATCTCTTCTGGTATGCAGGCATACCTGTAGACAGAACTGTGTATACATAGAACATAAATCAATCTTTAAAGTGGGTTTAAGGGCTGGAGAGAGGATTCAGCAGTTAAAAGCACTGACTGCTCTTTCAGAGGTCCTGAGTTCAATTCCCAGCAACAACCACATGGTGGCTTACAACCATCTGTAATGGGATCTGATGCCCTCTTCTGGTGTGACTGAAGACAGCTACAGTGTACTCATATACAGAAAATCAACAATTTTTTTTTAATATCATGGGGAGTCTAAAGTGGGTTTAAAAAATAAAATTATTCTAAAAAACAAAACAAACAACTTTGTCTCAAAGAATTTACAGATTGGTTTCCAAAGAAAATGGGAGGCTTCCAATCAAAGATCATAAAACCAAAGAAACAAGACATCTATGCAAGAAATAGCAGAAGCAGCAGACTGTAGGATGAGCCATGGGCATTGTAGCTGTTAGAGTTAGCGCCTGTAGAATAGAACACAGTCATGAGGCGGTTGGACTATGGAGGCAGCTGGATCTCTGTGAGTTTGAGGTCAGCACGGACTACATATAGAGTGAGTTCTAGGACGGCCAGAGCTACAGAGAAACCCTGCCTTGGGGTAAAAAGAAAGACATTTCTTCAGTTGTGAGCTTGCATGACTTACCGTGCTCTTCGTTTCCATTCGCCTAGCATAAGGCATCAAGGAGGCTTGCACTTGTTCTTACTGTAAATAGGGCTAAGGTTGTTTTTAAAGCAGAGCTTTAAAATCTTAGCACATTCCAAAAACACTTTGATTGGAACTGAAATTACCAGTAAATATGAGGATGTCCTTATAATACTGAGTTTTACGATTGCAGAAAGCTAGGTCTTATGCTTTCTACTCTTTCTCTTCCTTCCTGTAGTGTAAATGCCCACTGATTTTTCTCTTCAGCTGTGTCTAACTTACTTTTACAGTGATTAAACGTTAATATTTGATCACTATATTTTCGTTAATTTCTGCGTCCCTCCTTTTTGGATCTGCTTCTGTTACTTTCTTACTTCCTGCCAGGTAGCCGAGCTCTCTGTAAACATGAGTGTGTTGGGGGTTTGGTTTTGTTTTGAGACAGGGTTTCGCTGTGTAGCTCTGGCTATCCTGGAACTCACTCTGTAGATCAGGCTGGTCTTGAAATCAGAGATCTACTTGCCTCTGCCTCCTGAGTGCTGGGACTAAAGGTGTGCGCCACCACCACCAGGCATAGTAAGGGAAATTTTGATACATGCTACAACACCGTTGGTCCTGAGTACATCATGCTAATTGAAATGAATCAGCCCCTGAAAGACAAATGCTGCATCATCTCCTTATATGATGCATTTAGAATAGTCAGAAACAAGAAACAGAATGTAGAGTGGTGGTTGCCAAAGGATGGGAGATTGGAGGGTCCCTTTTGGTGAGTCACAGTGTCAGCTCTACAAGATAAGTTATGGAGCTGTGCTGTGCTGGTGGTTGTACATTGCACATGTACCTAATACAACCACATTGTATGTGATTACTGTAAGGCCAGGTGTAGTGGCACATAACTTTAGTCCTAGGAGTCAGAGACAGGTAGATCTCCGTGAGTTCCATGCCAGCCAGAACTACATAGTATAACCTTGTCTCAAGGAAAGAAAAAAAAAAAAAAAGAGGTTCCGTCTATGTTACAATGTCAAGAAATAGCTGGCTGGCATGGTGGTGCACTCTGGTACTGCAGTGCTCTGGCGTGGAGTGCGGGTCAGTTTAATACCTACAGAAGCAAGTTACAGAGTAATCCATATGGCATGAGCTCCAAACGGCTAAATGATAGGCACAGGAGAGCTGGAGAGGTGGCTTAGGAGTCAAGAGTGCTTGATGCTCCTTCAGAGGACTTGAGTTTGGTTTCCAATACCCATGTTGGGTGGCTCTCAACCACCTGTACCTCCAGCTATTGAATGCTGGAGTATTGAATGCTGCCTTCTGGTCGCCACAATCATCCACATACAAGTGGCACATATATTATGTTTGTATATGTTTGTATGTGTGCTTTTGATACTGGAGGAACAGAAGATAATAACTCAGTGTTATAAAGGATCTCCTAATTTGCTTAGGCTATAATAAGCTACTCAGAGTAGAATTTACCTAAAGGGATGTTCCTGGTTCTCCTACCAGGAAGAGCATGATTCTGTCAGGCACAATGATGCTGGGTAACAGCTGCCTGGTAAAGTAGCCCTTGTCTGTTTGGAGACAACTATGATAATATTTTTACATCGGAAATCTCTCTATTTGTCCAAACAACCAATCCTTGAGATTTCTGTCTTTGTGAAACATGTTTATATGCTCAAGTGTAACTTGGGTCCCTAAAACTATATAAGCTGATGGGGTTTCTATTCAGGCTGGCCCTCTTCTGTGCATTAGCCAGAGCCAGTTTTATGCTAGTATTAAAGGGCTTTTCCTTCATTAAACTAAGTGGTGGAGTGATTTCTCATTGGGAAGGTATAGTCTGTATCACTTTAATGTACATGCTATGTAGATATAGACACAGAAAAGTACCCATTTATCTAGAGAGACTGGTTTGTAACAGGGGACCATGAAATGGCTCCATGGGTAAAAGCTCTAAGCCTGACAACCTTACTTTGATTCCTGCAACTCAAGAGGTGGGGAGAACTAACTCCTGCATGTTTGCCATGGTATTCCCTTCCACCCACACACACACAAAACAAAACACTTTTTAAAACACTTTTAAAAAGGGAGCATCTTAACCGAGTTTTTACGAAGAAAACGAGACTGTTTCTCCCAATAGATGTGATTTTCTAAATTCGACAAGACAGATCTTATTCGAATATTATTTCCTTTAGTGGGCTACACTGTATGTCATTACTTTTAAGTATTTTCATATGCACATTTTAAATAAAACTGTACAATGTGTTAAAAGGAGCATTTGTAAGTGTATGCATGTGCTGTGGGAATGCAGACAGATATATAGGTATGTGAGCACACAGATACATACAATGTTTAAATCCTCTCTTGCTTTTGGATCTTTTCAATAGTTTCTTGGAAGAAATTTTATTCTGTTTCTCGTTTTCGGCACCATGGAAGAAATGCAAAACAAAGCTGTGGTTTTCTTTGTGTTTTATTCCTGGAGCGCAATTGAAATCTTCAGGTGGGTACAAATGCTTGCCCGGCTCTGGAGTGCGTGCTGCCGCTGTGGCTGGGGGTTTCAGTAGGATTACACAGGTGAGGATTCTAGCTACACCAGGGTGCTTAGCAGTGCTAAGACAGGCCATTTTAAAGCACTGCTTAGAGCCGAGACTATAGGGACCAAAGGGAACCAGAGAATGAAAGACCCATCTCACTATAAATTCAAGGTCTCGCTGTTGTATTGTGAAGACCCAAGGCCATCCAGGAGGGAAGGAAATATTTGAAGCGTCTGGAGGAAGACAAGGTTGAAGCAGTAATCCAGGCTGGATGGGTTAGTTAAGAGAGCTTTCCTGGAGGGCTCTTACTAAAGAGCACTCTCATCTTAGGGTAGCTTCTCTATATTTTTCCTTCTAAAGGCCTGAGGCAGGAGGATTGCCATGAATTTGAGGTCAGCCTGACCTACACACTCAGACTCTGAGAAACAAAACAAAAATCTATCCAATGAAGCAGTGTTCCTTTTTAACCCCTCACCCATACTGTCTGCCTTTTCCCAGTGTGTCATACGCAGAGGGGCTTTCTCAGCTCTAGTTGTGTGTAGTGACAATTTGACAGGGTTCCTGGTACAGTGGGAAGAGGCGATGGTGCCTGAACCATGTCTTATTGTGCCTGGATCTGAACCCTCTGGCACGATGGATACAGAGATTTGAAACAGATTCAAGGTCTTTGATGATAACATTTTGGGAAGAAATTAATTTCTTGTGATTTTTAAAAAATTTTCTTTTTCACTTTTGAGGAAAAGTCTATGTAGCCTTGGCTGTCCTTGAACTCAGAGATCTTACTGCCTCTTCTTAAGCGATGAGACTTAAAGGCATGCACTACCATGCCCAGTGTGATGTCTCTTTAAGACTGAGCATTTCTGATTCTAGATTAGAGGCTTTTTGTATAATTTTATAGAATTACTCATTTATCCAGAGGCAGCTTGGCATTTTACCCTACTAGGAACATAGATGAGAGCTAGGAATAAAGCTAATTATGTTCTAAGCATCCAGCACAGAGCTGAACAAAGAGGGTTCCTTGAAGAATACACTGAGCCTGCCCGTAGACTTCACAGCCTGGTAGGTGGGAATGCCCATCTAGGGTGGAATTCAGAGCCTGCAGTGGCTGTTATCTTTGATATCTGTTCTCCACAGGTATCCCTTCTACATGCTCTCCTGCATTGACATGGACTGGAAGGTGCTCACGTGGCTCCGTTACACTATGTGGATTCCCTTATACCCCCTGGGATGTTTGTCAGAAGGTATTTTTAAAAACTTTAGGTTCATAGTATAGCTCTCAGGGGTACTCATGTGTCTAAGAGGCTGGTTTCCTCTCTGCCAGCCGTAGTCTAATCAATGTGGTATTAAGAAAGGCCTGAGGCCTTTTTTCCTGATGGTCTCCTTCCATACTCTGTATTACTGTTCCAGAAACATGGGTCTCACTGCGTAAGGTTTGAAAGCTGGGTGCTACTATACTGCATGCATTTTATTTACAAGCTATTCTTAACATTCCAAAGAGAGATCTTATTAGTAACTTCATTTTATTATGACAGCCCCTAGTGAATAGATCAGACAGGAATTTCCCGCCCTCCATCCCCCCCCCCCCATTTTATAGGTGAGGAAACAGAAGCCCAGTGCTGGGCTGTTCTCATCAGCTAACTGGCAGCTTAGAGGCAATGTGAGAACCCGGGAGCTTTCTGTACCTGGGGGTAGGAGACCGCTCCTGCAGCCTTGGGCTGGAGCTGAGCCTGAGGTGCTGGAAGCTGATGTGGTCCATTTGCTTCTCACTGTCTGTTTGCTTTCAGCTGTGGCAGTGATCCAGTCCATTCCAGTATTCAATGAGTCGGGAAGGTTCAGTTTTACTTTGCCATATCCACTGAAGATGAAAGTCAGGTTCTCCTTCTTCCTTCAAGTTTATCTTGTCATGTTATTTTTAGGTAAGTGCTAGCTGTGTGTACATCTCTCGTCCTGTTTTAGACAGGAGAGCTAAGTGGTTCGGTTTTAGCATCCCTTACTATAATTCTACTTTTGAAAGAGTGGCAAGGGAAAGGCTTTATTTGTGCAAACAGACCCAGTAGGAGAGTTTGCTGCATATGGAAATCTTTCTCTCAGGTCTGCAGTAGCTGAATTGTGACTGCTCTGTCAATGGGAGTCTGTCTTATATGTGGATATTGAGGCATACCATACATTATCTCCTGATGACCCACTCACTAAGAGCTCTTCTAACAAGAGGAGGAGAGGAGAACCCTGCTGCCTGCATTCTAACATGCTTGGGGGCTGAGGAGGAGGTAGATAGAACTGAGGCAAAGGAGCGGGGAGGGAGGTGGCGATGGCCTCTGAGTGGAGAGGTTGTTGGGAAGCGCCCTTTAGTAGGTTTGTGTCCAGATTAACTCAGAAAATCTCAGAACCAACTGGAACAAGAGGTAAATTTAAAATTACTCGAAAGCCACTGTAGCTCACAGGATTTCCTTTAAGTGTCAGTGTTTAGGTTATGTATTTGACTTGGTAGATTTAAATAAACATAGCTATGTTGCAGGCAACAGCGGGTTCAGCCACTGCTAGTGTGTTAGCTCTCTCGGTGTGTACTGTATTTATCAAGACTTAGCCACGGATAGATAACGAGAGTTGTCTTCAGACTGGCAAGGCTCAGTGCAGGAGAAGGGAGGGAAGGGATCAATAGTGAACATCTGAGAGGTTGCCACCCTGAACAGAAGATGAACAGTACAAATAACCTGAGAGGTTAAAAAGCCTAGTGATCTCCATGATTCAGTGTGGGAGATTATACCACTTAGGAGGTCCTATTAAAACAGCTGGAATCCTGTGTGGTGGCTCACGTTTGTAATCACAGCAGCAGGGAGACTGAGGCAGGAGGACTGCCTTAAGTTCAAGGCTAGCCCAGACAATAGAGTAAGGTCCTGTTCCCAGGAAAGAGCGGAAATAATATGCAGTGACCCTATGACCTATCTTTTTTGTTAGTGTTGCTTAATAGAAAGATATGTGCGTGTTATTATTCAAAATTAAGTCAATCCAAAATTCACAATTTTGGATCTTAACCAGGTAGTATATGTTCATAGGTCAAGGAATTTTTTATGCACATTCTTTTATAGTAAGTATGTGAAGTGGTTTTTTTGTTTGTTTGTTTGTTTTTCGAGACAGGGTTTCTCTGTATAGCCCTGGCTGTCCTGGAACTCACTCTGTAGACCAGGCTGGCCTTGAACTCAGAAATATGCCTGTCTCTGCCTCCCAAGTGCTGGGATTAAAGGTGTGCGCCACCACTGCCCAGCATGTGAAGTGTTTTTATACCTGTTGTACACCTGAAGGAACTGAGGTGAGGCTAAGCTACAGAACTTACTGGTTAAGTAGAATTGAAACTGGCATCTGAAATCCTGTTTTTTCACATACTGCATTGTACTTCCTGACTGCAGCTTACTTTAAAAAAAAGTAAGTTCTTAAAAAAAAAAAAAAGTAAGTTCTTTAAAAAAAAAAAGTAAGTTCTTGAATAGCCTTTCAGCTCTGATTTGGCCACTCATTACATATGTATGGGGGGAAAAACAGGCAAAAAACATCCTTAATTTAATCATCTATGTAGGGTGAGCTGTATTGATGACCATATTAATATTAAAATGTGTCAAAACATGAGACAGTCAGATGAACAGATTATAAGCATGAGATAAATACAGTATGATAGACAGATGCAGAAGCTCTTCACTAGACAAGGGTTATCTTTGTCTAAACGCTTAAGAGGTCATGAGCAGTGAGACCCAAGCCCCTGAAGGGCTGGGCACCTCTCGCAGCACTGCTGTGGGTTATGCTGTATCTGAGCAATAGATTTAGTGCCGTGAGGCCTGGGCACACACAGCAGATACCTCACTTCCCCGTCACAAGGACGTTTCTAATTGGCTGTTTGTTTGTTTTTCCCCTAGGGTTATATATTAATTTTCGTCACCTTTATAAACAGCGCAGGAGGCGGTATGGACAAAAGAAGAAAAAGCTGCACTAGAGATAGATTTGGTAGCTTCGTTTGTGCAGAATCTATGATTCTTACTGTTTTACTTCTGGTACTGATGTAAGGGTTTGTTTTGTTAAGTAAGGCTGTCTCTCTTTCCCAGTAACATTCCTGAATCTATTGTCTTTATCTTAGTGTTGTACTTGCATGACATGGATATCTGGTACCTGATGACAAGCTCATTCTTGTGTATTTAATGACAAAGGTGGCCCTCCTCATGTCTGAACCTCCCTACAGGCACGGTCTGTCTTCACAGTTAGGGCTTGGTCTTTCTGCTACTGCTTGTGAAAACTGAAAAAACAAGACAATTTTCCCATTGCAGATTGTCAAAAGTGACGCACTATATTTTATAACCAAGCCAATACTTGTGTAGTGGGATAGCACTGACTTTGAAAATCAGGTAAACGTGGTCATTGACATTTTTTGAGTCAGAGTAGGGCTGGAGAACACTTCATATTTGATGCCTTTTAGCTAAAGACATTTACTATAGCACTTCCCAGGCATTGAAGAGGCAGAGTGATTTAGAGAAAGCAATCAGAACCTGGGAACACCGTGACTACTTCATTCCCAGCTAAATCAGAACTGCCTTCAACACTGGAGAAAGGGAGAATTACTTGCAGAACAGAGATTATAAGTTCCAAATGTGAATGGCTGCAGGGGTCAGAAGGGAGCAGAGATGCCTGAGACAGGCAGGATCAGTTGTGGTAATGATGCCTATGGCAAACACACACTGAAGTAGGCCAGACACACATACTTGGGCTGCACAGTCACACAGTCAATCTATAATTCTTGGGGCTAGCTCAGTCCATTTCTGAAATACATTTCAGTGTATTTCTCTGAGTGATTGGCGAGATTACTTTATTGAACTGTTTTTTTTCCTTGTTAGATTTTTTTTTTTTTTTCAAGATAGGGTTGTTCTGTGTCGCTCTGGCTGTCCTAGAACTCACTCTGTAGACCAGGCTGGCCTTGAACACAGAAAGAGAATCCGCCTGCCTCTGCCTCCTGAGAGCTGGGATTAAAGGTGAGAGCCATCATAGCCTGT
The DNA here is from genome assembly GCF_900095145.1 of Mus pahari. NCBI lineage: Eukaryota > Metazoa > Chordata > Mammalia > Rodentia > Muridae > Mus > Mus pahari. Next base: position 59,902,478 of record NC_034599.1, on the reverse strand, counting down.
TTTGAGTAAAAAACAAAAACTGTGTGCAGTGGGAACCTGAGCTGGGAAATCACGATTTCTGCAGGGAACTCCCCCAAAAGGAGAACTGATTCAGAATACAGACCTTGGGGTTGGCCACTGTTCAAGACAGCTTCAGTCTCTGTACCACATTCCATGTAAACCCGTGGTGAAGTAACACCAGAAAAAAAGAGCCTGAGGGTGGTCGCTCCCATCGTCCACTCCCCTTCTCCTTGGGGGAAAGGAAGGAGACTTCTGCTGTTGCAATGAGCCCAGAGTGGATTGGCATTAAACTGGCTGCTTTGACACACCTCATCTCACCCAAGAGTATTTCCCAAGTCTGCAGCTTTTGTCAACGGTTGTTGTTACCTTCTGGTGTTCCTTCACTGACTGGACAAACCTGGCGGTTGAACTTTGCGGTCAACTCTGCCGTATCCCTGTGCAAAATCCCAGGTTCTAGTTGCTGTTAGCGTCTTCTTTGTTGCTGTCCGAGAAAGCGAAAGATTGTGTATTTCTATTAAAACATTTACAGTCAAAATCCTAATAACTCGTGCTTAAACATCATTTAATCTCATGATTTTTAAATGGGTGAAGTGCTTTGTTCAGGCACAGTGATGCTGGCGGGAGCCTAAGGGAGTGCTGAAGGCAGTCATGAAGCACTGGGTGAGCACTGTGCAGACACAGCCTGGGAGCCTGACTCTCCCATCAGTGCTCTCAGAACCACTGGCCAGAACCTGGCTGAGGTACAAAGCTTGATCACTGTTGGAAACTAGAAAGTTACACAGGACCCAAGAGACATTGCTTCTTAGGAGTCTGACATTTTGGAAGCTGCATTATATTCAAGGGATAAGATGGATCAAAACATCATTTGTTTCTAAGTGCAATCACTTTATAGAAAATCAAATATTTAATTTTCATTTAAAAACATGAACAGGAGTGATTTTACACATATTGTGGTTACAGTCTAAAAATGTGTACCTTGACATACACCAGAAGCACCTGAGCATTGCCGCTTGTATTTTAACAAGTTCTAAGAAAAAAATTGAAACTCAATGGCGTCGGGTTTGTACTTAGGCAAGTTCTAGACGTCTGGATTGCTTCTTCCAAACACAGAAGTTTAAGAATGTCCGTATAATTGAGACATGAAGAGTCGCTCTCTGGATGCTGGAAGGCCCTTGCTGGCTAGGCTTTTTCCTCAGCTCGCTCCTCATCTGTCCAGGCTTCTCGGGAGCTGTGCCTATCATGGAACAAAGGCTGTTTCTGAAAGACTGAGCCCCAGACAACCAGCCTTCAGACCTTTCTCAGACTGCAGGAGAAACATTCAAACGGGCAATGCTGTTTCTGAGAGAGCTGAAGAAGCTGGAGAAGGTTTTTAACTCTAAATTGCCTTCAGACAAGGTGCACGTAAAGGAGCGCTCTAGAGCTCAGCATCACATTCTTTCAGTGCTGCTCCCTGAGAAGTCTGTGTGTAGGGGTGTGATGTTGTGGTCATATATGGCATACTCGGTGCTGGCCAGCTTGAGCTGCTGGGCGGCGTGGGTGAGCTGGAATGCGGCGTCTGGGTGGGCTGTGTCAGGCAGCAGGGTACACTCCCTCTCTAGCATGTCGGCCACCCCTTTAAGCAGGTCCAGGAAACCAAAGGCTAAGGCAGCTTTCCGTAACCTGTTCAGCTCCTGAAACACATGGACAGTTCTCTTCACACAATTTCCAAGCACTCTGCTTAGAGTCAGTTCTCTTTGACCCTCACTTAGGAAGCGTTTTACACAAGAACCAGGGACAACAGCGTGATGCATAACTGGCAAGTGATGTCTGCTGCATGCTAGAATCATCAGCAAGCTGATCACAGTTAATGCAATCATGCCAAACCCAGCAAGCCTTGCATACAGGAGTCGTGCTGACTCTGGGACTGGTTTCCCTCTCTTAATCAGGCATGGGAAAGGCTGGCTCCAGATGTCAGCCTCAGCCTGGTGCCTCTCTGATTAGACATGGAATGAGTGACTGTGACCACATCTGGAGGAGACAGCAGAGGAAGCACCCTACCGACGGCTCAGACGTGTCATGGCCAAGTTAGGTGGCTGCCATGCTCTCACAGGGAGGGGACGCCTTCCTCATGCATTTGAGGAACTGAAGCAGCCAGATGTCAGGCCTTTTCTAATTCTCAGACATGAAGCTAGTTAGAATGTATCAGGAAAAAGAAAAGACCACCTCACGACTGTACAAGCATGCTTGCTTGAACAGAACACTAGCAAGCATGTGTACAACCTGCAGAGATGGGCTGCAGCTGAGCCCAGGTCCAGGGCTTATGTGGACTACAGAGTTTGGGGGTATGGCTGGCTGAGGGGCTTTCTGGTCAAGCTCTGATTAAAACTATTTTGTCCAATTTTCCCAGACTGCTAGTAACTAGATTTAAAGACAACAGTGATAAAGGAGTAAGATATGCTCACATAAGGTAGGCGTGCTCTCCAGAAGAGAGGCTCGCCCAAAGGTGAATTTTATTTTTATTTTCATTTTTTTATGTATATTGGTGTTTTGAACACACACACACACACACACACACACACACACACACACACGCACGCACCATGTGCATACTTGGTGCCCTCAGAGGGTCAGATCCCCTGGAACCATTTACAGATGGTTGTGAGCCACTGGGAGTTGAACCCAGGTCCTCCAAAGTAGAGAGTGCTCTTAAACTTCCAAGCCATCTCTCTAGCCCCTATATATTGTACTTTAAAATTAACAGGCTAAGGCCCACTCACACTGCACTTAATCTAATACAGCCAAACTTCAAAAGGACAAGGGGGTAAATAAAAGAGTGAGTCTAGCCAGATCCCCACGTTCCAGGCCAGCCTGATCTACATAGCAAGTTACAAGCTAAACTAGTGAGAGCCTGTCTTTTTTTTAAAGTGAGCCTAAATGTTCCCGTTCCACTAGATTAGCTAGGCATGATTACAAAGCACATCCATTCCCTTACACTAACTGTTGGCTAGTCATTCCTCGAGGCAGCTTCTGTTGTGTTCTGGGACATTGCCTAGGGATTGCGTGCAGTGCTTGCCTGGGTTAGCCCTAATACCCACACAGGAGTGGTGAGGCTGTGCTGGGATGCTCACAGCAACCTTCTGCACAGGACTGTGTCATTTAGGCACTTCAACTGGATTGTGAGGGGGGAACAGCCTAGCCAGCCACCCCTGATTGGACTGGTAAGAAAATGGATGCACGAGCACCTCACTGTAATTGCTGTACACATTCATACTTCTACCCCCTAGGTCCACCTTTTCCTGTCTCACCTTATAGAATGTCTGTGTTTTTTCAGGGAGCTTCCTTGCATTTCTTAAGATCTTCTGTACATCTGTCTGTGGGGCATAAAATCAGTTCAACATTAGAATTCTGTGGCTTTGGAGTAGCTTTAAGCATTTATAGACATGGAAATAAGGACAGACTTAGTGTCAACATGAAGACTCCTGAGATGCTATCAGTGTTTTTCTCAACAATGGCTACAGCACTGCCCTCTTTTAAAGAGCTTCATGGTATTAAACTAATAATTGTCTCATAGAAATAGACCCAGGATACCCACATATCTATGGCTAGCCCATCAATAGGAAAGGGTAACTGAATGAATACAGAGAAATGAAGTTGGACCCTTAGCTCCCAGGACATTTTTTTTTTTTTTTTAAATTCAACTTAAAATAGGGCTGGAGAGATGGTTCAGTGGTTAAGCATACAAGGGTTTCTTGTCTGGAACTAGATAATGCCAACGGTCATCCAATAACATATGTTATGTTTAACTCATGTATGTTTAACTCATACATTTTTAAATGGCTGCAATGGTAAATTTAATACTTACCTTTCTATCTCCTTCCCTCCCAAAACCCCGAAACAATAAAACAGTAACAGTCAGGCTTGGTAGTGAGCCCTTTAACCCCAGCAGCTCTCAGGAGGCAGAGGGTGAGGGCTATTTGTGAGTTTAACCCCAGCCTGGTTTATAGAGCCAGTTCCAGACCTGCTAAGGCTACAGTAGAGTGAAACCCCACCTTACCCCGAACACCCCCCATCCCCCATCCCCTCCCTGCCAAAAATCCACAACCTTAGCACTTGAAGACTTGTTTTCAAGATAGCGTTTCTCTGTGTAGCTTTGGCTGTCCTGAAATTCACTCTGTAGACCAGATTGGCCTCAAACTCAGAGATCTGCCTGCCTCTGCCTCCCGAGTGCTGGGATTACAGGCGTGCCCCACTGCCCAGAGCATGCAGACTTTTAAACTAAAAGGCAGTGCTGGCTCCTGAGAACCCACCCTCACCTGTCTATTATCAGTTGATGACCCTTTGGTGAGGGAGAGCATGTTCTCTTAAGGGACATGCCTCTGGCACACTATCCATGCTCTGGTGCATAGTAGGTTATGAATTTGGGAAGGTGATGTGTTGGGGAGGGCCTGGGAGTACTTGGGAGGGGGAGTTGTAGATGTGATCAAATACATTATTGCTAATATACAAAATTCTCAAAAATATTTTAAAAATTTCAGCGCTTGGCTGAGTGTTGTTGATGCACACCTTCAATCCCAGCACTTATTAGGCAGAGGCAGATGGATCTCTCTGAGTTCGAAGCCACCCTGGTCTACACAGTTCCAGGACAACCAGGGCTACACATGAAACTCTGTGTGTGTGTGTGTGTGTGTGTGTGTGTGTGTGTGTGTGTGTGTGTATGTGTGTGTGGTATGTTGGGGGTTGGGGATCCAGTGCTAGTACACTAGGTGTGATGGTTTATGTCTGCAGTCTCAGCCCTTGGCAGGTAGATACAAGAGGATTAGGGGTTCAAAACCAGCCTAACCTATACAGTGAATTTGGGTCTATCCTGGACTACATGAACCTGTTTTAAAAATATAAAGAATAAAAAATAGATCCAATGCTGAGCAAATCCTTCTGTCCAGAAATGTTGCCATGCTTATTATTAGACAAGAAAAACTATACAGGCATTTGCTTCTTTTTTGACCTTGGTAGCAGGAAGCCCAGAACCAAAGTCCTCGAACACAATTTCCATTTTGCCTCTGGTTGCAGGCACAATTGTTTACATTTTCCCTCTGGTTTTGTTATTGCTCTAAATTTTGTAAAGAATGATTGTGTTGTATATGTGTCTCACTGTAGGCCATCTCATGTCCTTTTGGAAAACAAGGGCAGACATTAGAAGTAAATGAATTACACAGTAGCAAAGGCAAAAGAGCAGTCAAACCCAGCAGCCCTGGCAGCCCTCTGGAAGCACCATGTACCTGCAGGCCGCTGGGTTTGATCCAGACAGTCACATTCTGGGCATAACTTCGTTTGTTTTTGGGCTGCAGGGGGAATGGGCTCTTGTTGTCGTCCTCCCCATAAGGATTTTCTTTAGCATCTTAAAGAAAAAGACAATTTTGAAAATGACACCTAGCAAACACAATTGCATTTCCAATTAGGTGACTAGCTTTTGAATTGCCCATCATTAACAGACAACTACATTAACTTCAGTCATGCTGGAGGACCTGTTCTCGATAGATGAGTCACTGAAGTAGATTAGACAGTCTGCAGGGACCTGGCACAATGTCCCAAAGGAACCAGCTTCACGTGAGCTTTACGCAAAGGCCAAGGGCGGCAAACGAAACACATGCACGGGAAACTCACTTCACAGCTACATCATACCCACACGTCTATATTTTAGCCCAGAACTCTTCACCCAAACTTTCTAAGAAACATCTACACCTGAACTCGAGTTTATGTTCTTAAATTTTAAATAAATTTAAATAATCTCATGTGGCTAGTTAACTATGGAGTCACACAAGGCAGGAAAAAAAGCCTGAGTTACAGTGTAAGACCTTGTTTCAATACACACACACACACACACACACACACAGACATACACGGACACGCATGCACACAGACATACATGCACAGACATATACACAGAGACACACACACTCAACTATTTTATATAGCCAAACTCTTTAATTAAAGCCACTGCAGTTCTGTAGTATGCAGATCCCTGGAATTATAGGTGTATACCACCACACCGGACATGAGGTGCTGAGGACTGAACCAAGGGCTTCATGCATTGCCAGACCCTACCAACTGAACTCCATCACTAGCACTGGAAGGCAGATTCTCTTTTTATCTCCTACCTGGATTAGGGCCACTAGCACCCAGTCTCCTAACTGCTTCCCTGAGTGCTGGCATCACAGCAGGAGCTGTCATCATCCCTCCTCAGCTATGCTTTCCCAGTACCTGCACAACAGGCACTTCGGAGCAGGTCTTTTCTGCTCGCACTCAGCCAGTCTCTAACCTATTATCTGCCCCTCCAGCCTCCAGCTTCTTCTTCCCTTCCAACAGGCATTTGTTTGCTTCCCCAGCCCTTTCTTCCTTCATCAGCTTAGCAAACTCAGCTGGTGTGCTTCTGCCCGGGAAGATGTTCTTCCTAAGTCACAGACAGCTGTCAGATCACCTGTGCTCCTGGCTGTGACCCGACCTCACGCACTGTTGAGTCTACTCCCCATCAGACTTTGAAAACTTCAGCTCTTTTATTCACAGGGCACAGCTCTAACATGGAAATGGCATCAACTGGGTCAAGGGTAATGGTGAGAACAGAGCTGGAGGCCGAGGACAATGGCTCCAAACCAAAGGAAGGGCGGAGTGAGCAGAGCAGTGTCAGCAGTGAGAGTGGGGGCAGTGCAGTCCAGCTGAGACCTGGAAATGCAACATGCAAATGTGGAGGGACACTAGGTGAGACTCAAGGTCCAGATCTGGGAGTCTGAACCCACTATACCTGAAGAAACAAAAAGAGCAAAAACAACAGGCAGGAGAAACCAAAGGACATTTTGGAAACTGAGGCAAGAAAAGACATCTGCAATTATATGCCTACACTGTACCGTGCACTTTACACACACTTCCTGTTGAGATTGAATGGGAAATGTCCCCTGGAGAAACTTTTGGACAGGGCAAATGTCCAGTAATGGGCTCTATGGGCGTGGGAGTTGAGTGTTACAAGCCAATTCCACCAGCTCAACTCTACTTCCTGATCCATGGAGATGGGACAAGCTATGCCTTAAGTTCCCAATGCCACAGGTGGATGACTTCCAGCTGCCACACTAATCACAATGGTGAAAAGAGGTACAAAAGACAGATGAGAAACAGCAGCAATGCCAGTGAAGTGAGGGAAAAGCGTTTCCAAAAGATGGCTGCGTGGTCTGAGAATGACTGACTGCACAGCGGGAACACACGGGGTTTTCCATTCAGAGCACAGAATGACACTATACCTACTTCATTCCCTGAGCTGAGACAGCTGAGTTCAAGCCTTAAACACTCTGAGGTCCTCCATGTATGCACCCACATTCATAACAGCAGAGACAACATGTCAAGTAAGATCTGTCTGCATTATACCTGAGATGGGCCCCAACTGTGCCATTTTCCCAAGCCATGGGAGAGGTTCTGGGCCAGGCTCAAAGAGAGACATCATGAGGTTTGATTTCTTCTTGCTGTCAGCTTGGGAGTAGAGCATTCCATGCCATTCAGGACTAGATGAAGAGAAGATGGGTGGTCAGCACGTCAAGCCTAGGGTCGTCAGGTTACAGAAGTCTAGGTTCTGCCTTTCTGAAAACAGCCTTAAGTTTTAGCTCAGGCGTAGTACTTCACCAAAGCCAAAT
>NC_034599.1:59873214-59894815 GCF_900095145.1 Mus pahari | reverse complement strand
ACTTGGTAGACCAGGCTGGCCTCGAACTCAGAAATCCGCCTGCCTCTGCCTCCCAAGTGCTGGGATTAAAGGCCTGCGCCACCAGGCCCGGCTAAAGCCAAATCTTAAACCAGAAAATGAACATAGTATTTCCAACTCTCTGAGATACATATTAGTCAGACAAAACTTGTTTATGTTTGTGTGTGTAGGAGTGTAAGACTGTGAGCATATGTGTGAGTGCATGTGAGTTGTGTATAGCTGTGTGTGCACTGAAAGCGGTTTAAAAGAGAAAAGAGCCATGAAAGTACAGTAGGTCCGAGCCTGGGCGTAGAGCAATAGACACTGCAGCCCTCGGGTCCCTCCGGTTGCCTCCTGGAGTGACAGCAGCAACACCAGAGGCAAAGTCTGCAGCAGTGAGGGAAAACTCTCCAAGCTTCTGAGAGGGCCCCAGGGCCCCGGGAGATCCCCACAGGCGGAGGCAGTGGGAGCCTGGGGGCCAGGAACCAGAGCAGGCCTCTCAAAGGCACTTGTCCATCTTGCAGAGGACCAGAAGGTCACATCACCTGTAATCCTAGTTCCAGCCTTTGGTCTCCATGGACACCTTGCTCTCACCTGAACACATACACATGTGAATACCCACAATTAAAAATAGAATAAGTAAAAAACCCACTGTATTATTTTTGGAATTTTCATTCAAGCAGAAATGGAGATATCCTTGATCTTTTATATCTGACAAAGTCAGGTCATGGCCAGAGGCCCCCTCCTCTTTTCCAATACCAGGTGTTACAGGAAGAGAAGCAGACAGCTCTGCAGGTTCCACGACTGCAGACAATATGAAAGCTAGTTCTTTCCACACGAGCAGCAGCATGCGTTCTGGACTAAGAATGCAGGTTAAGAACTCTGGTGCTGGGGTTTGTGATCTTTGTGGTCTTGGACCATTTCCTGTCTCTCGAAGCTTCAGTCTCATCTATGCAGTGTTGGGGTGGCATGAGCTAACAAGCAGCAGTAGGCAGTGTGGGTGCCCAGAAACAGAGCAGGTCACTATGAGAGGTACTAACAGAGGACCAAGGTTTGCTTCCCAGCACCCATGCAAGACTTAAAGAGGAAAAGCTTTTGGTATAGCAGTAATCCCAGCACCTTAGAGCCTGAGGCATGTGGATCGTGTGTGTGTGAATAGTTTGGGTCACAGTAAAATTCTCTCTCTAAAGTAAACATGTGACTAACAACTTAAAAGAGAAGAGATATAGCATTAAATCTGCAGTTAAAAAGGACACCTCCCACTTACTTTGTGGGATAACTAAGGACTGGAAGGTAATGGAGGTGGGAAGGGTATGGCAGGAAAGGGAAGAGTGACCAGGATCTTTCCATGTCTTTCCTCAGGTCTGTGAAATGTTCCACTGTCTAGCTCTCTCTGGGGCAGCAGTACAAACGAACCCTCCTTACCCTAGTTGGACAAGTGCCACCATTCCTTCCACCTTCAGGCTACCATGGAGCAGGACACAGAAGTTGGGTATTTTGCCAGCAATCTGATTGGCTGAATTCTCATCTTCATTGTCATCCGTGATGCCAGCACCCACCTCGTCACCTTCTGTAAAACAGGTTAGCATATTAGCTACAAAATTCTCAACTCTTAATTATCTCATGCTTTGAAGGGAACTACGTGGAGCTGTAAAGGAACATTATAACAAGTTACAAAAACACAGTTTTCCACGAAATGTCCATATAAAAAGTTCAAATACATTAATCCACAGATATTAATAATAAAACAGATAGCAGAGGCAGCCCACAGAGAGAAGGAGTCTTGGGATCCATGGTTATAGGGTTCCTGCTGGTGGATGATGAGAAAGTCTGAAATGGATGGTGATGGTGGCAATATAGACTCTGTAAACATACTTTAAAAAGCCACCACTTGGCCCTGGCATGGTGGTGCATGCCTTTAATCCTAGCACTAGGGAGGCAGAGGTAGACAGTTCTCTGAAAGTTTTGAAGCCAACTTGGTCTACAAAGTGAGTTCTAGGACATCCAGGGTTGATTCACAGAGAAAAAGACCCCCCCCCCCAAAAGATACCATTTATTTACCATGAGAGAAATTATCACTATTCTCTTTTTAAAAAAATGCATGTGTACAGATGCATATGCAGATATGTGTGGAGGCCAGAAGACAATCTCAAGTGTTAGCTTTAGAAATGCACCCACTTTGAGCAGGCCTGGAATTGGCTTGCAGCCTATCAACCAGGCTAGGAAGGCTGACCAGTGAGCCTCAGAGCTCCTCCTGTCTCTGTCTCCTTGGCCTGGGATTATAAGCTTTTATTACTCCATCTGGATTTTTTTTCTTTAAAACATTCATTCATTCATTCATTCATTCATGAGATCTATCTACCCCAGGGTACCTGGCCTACGAGTGTGTACCCACTCAGCTCTTTTACATCAGTGCTGGTGACTCGACTCAGGTCTTCATGCTCTCAAGACAAGAACTTTATTACTTTACTAACTACATCATTTTCCTACCTGTTTAAAAACAAACAAGCCGGGCGTAGTGGCACACGCCTTTAATCCCAGCACTCAGGAGGCAGAGGCAGGCGGATTTCTGAGTTCGAGGCCAGCCTGGTCTACAAAGTGAGTTCCAGGACAGCCAGGGCTACACAGAGAAACCCTGTCTCGAAAAAACAAAACAAACAAACTTTTTTGGGGGGCATGTACTGGGTATCAAACTTAAGTCTTTAGACTTAATAGATATATTATGCCTTACTACTGAGCTCATTTCTTAACTTTCATTATCCTCTTTAAATAGAAGTCTATGGCTTATGAATTATATAGCCCAGGGGAGTTGTATATAAAAACAATTGCATAGCATTCCTATAGAAAATTCACTGAGATGCCATTGGAGGCTTGAGGCACCAATCTAAACAGAATCAGACACACAAGTGTCAAGTGTGGTTCAAGCTGACAGCCCTCACACTAGAGAAACAAGTTCAAAGTACACAGTGGTATGAGCTTCTTGGCTAAAGTTCCCATACACTGCTGTAGGTGAATCTTCTTACAGTTAACTTTCCTCTAAAAACATATGTCTGACCTTACTCGGAGACTCTTTACTTCAACAAGAGGAGTCTTCATTATAGCTTGGTATTCAATGTACATTACAATACTGCCCTGTTCTGCTTTCCCTTATTGCTCCTGTACTGTTCCTGCCCCTAATACTTGGCTTATTTTCTGCTTAGCAATTATATAGGCATACAGAATACTTCTAGGATCTGACAGGGCAATCTGGCTGTTCTCTGAGAGCATAGGTTTATAAACACAATGATCCTAATAAGCTGCTTTACATGAATATAAAGATTTTGCTTGTGAACTGGGCACGGTGGCTCATGCCTGTAATTCCAGCACTTAGGAGGCTGAGTCTGAAGCTAGCCTACAGTACAGAGTTGAGACCTTGTCTCAAAACACATAGAAAATAAAAGAGCATTACAATGCTCCTCACTGTGAACGAGTTACTCATGGGATGTTCCATATTCCAGCTCTCATAGTAAAGCATTCACAGACACAGAGGACACAGAGGGGAGGTGTGACCTGCAACACATATTTCCTGAAGAGAACTGCTAAATATAAGGTAGATGGTCAACTTAGAACACAGACATGAACATTTCAAACAGCTAGGGATTGACATACTTGAGAGATGCTGCGATTTGGGGCTATGACTTAACAGTTCCTAGTCAAGCAATGTACAGTCTGCGGTGAAGCCTCACAAGCAGGAGTCATGACGCACGCAATCATCCTTTGGATGCATGGTTGGAACTGGCAGAAAAAACCGTGTCCTTTCCCCCTTTCTCTCAGTGTGTTCCTTCCTCTTAGGAAAGCCATGGGTAGGGATCCTAGAGCTACCACCTTCCACCATCAGTCCACAGACCAGTGCACAAAGTAACGTGTCAAAAGTTCCCACAGCGTAAGGCAGCATGTTATCTATTCTTGGATCTGAGGCAACATTAGATTTCTGAGATCCAGTTCAGTAACAGTGCTTTTCCTTTAAATTCTGCCCAGTGGGCCAGCTTACCATCTGGCACTGAGGAATGACTTCAGAAAACACAATGCTCCGTGTAAATCAAAGGGATAAGAAGAGAACTCACCTTTGTTAAGTGCTATGGGCAAGACCAAATGCCTGGACAAAACTGGGGGGCTGGAAATATCAGCTATGTCAATAAAGCCCACTATTTCCAAGTCTGTAAGTGAGAAATCAACACAGAAATATTCACAATAGGGAAAATGCATTATTTCTATGTGTTAGATTCTAAAAACACTATTTCAAGGCAAAAATTTTAAATATGATAACTAGGAAAATTGTTAAACTTTTTTAAGGATCATAGATAATTTTCATCTTAAGTACCTCCAACTGTAATGACTTTTATTTAATGAATTCAAGTTTTATAACAAAGCGAGGTAAATTTTATTTTTATGAGGCTAGGACCTTAGTCAAGGCAAAAGCTTAAAGGTCAAATTCTTCTGTATAGTCAAGGGCAGTAAGGTCACACATGGAGAGTGTTTAAGTATCTACAACAACCTCATTCAGCCTTTGGAAGGTAGAGCCACCATTTTAACAACATTCCTTTGGGGTGTGAAGATGGCATAGTGGCTAAGAATGCTTGAACAAGAGGACTGCAGTTAGAGCCTCCAACATTTCACAGAAACCAGAGCGTAACTCGTACCTCCATATGAGTTATAACTCCAGGCTCAGGGGATATTGACAGTGGTCTTGGGAAACTGCAGGTAAGCCATCAAAGCCAATGAAATGGGAGCTTCTATTTTAGTGAGAGCCTGTCTTAAGGCAATAAAGCATAAATAATAGAGGAAGACCCACAATGTCTTCCTCTGGCCTCTGCATACACCTGCGCACTCTTGTGTATACACCACATTCATACTCAAAAAGAAGCTTTACTTGAGAAAAAAAAATTCTATACAAAATGACACAATAATGATTCCTTTCCTTTACAGCAGCTATGCTATGGCCCAAAAGTATTTCCTCAAAACCTAAAATAAACGTTCCTGGGTGGGTGTGGTACAAATGCCTTTAATCCTAGGACCTGGGAGGCAAAACTGGCAGGGTTCCAGGCCTGCCAGAGCCTTCTAGTGATACCCTGTCTCAAAAATAAAATAAAACACTAAAATTAAACAGAATTTTTAATAAAATGTTAGATTATATAAGTAATTAACACAAAACTTTGAAAACATAAAAATTGTAAAGAAAATACTCATTTGCTATTTCAATTTTTCTTCTAAGTATATCCAGAAGCACAACCATATTAGCAAAACAATTTCAAAATCCCAGAATCATGCTGTGTATTCCAAGTGACTACTCCTGTGATACAGCAGGGTGTGTCCCTCCCTGCAGGCTGCTGTCAGGGCCTCCTTAGCTGAGCATCTAATGGCTCTGAGCTGAGTAGAGAAGGGCTTGCGACAAACACTTGGGTGACTTAGGTACAAGTTACAAAGTATCTTAAGACTAAAAGTTTATATTGGAAAGAAAAGAAACATTTAAATAAAGGGCAGGAGGGAAGTAGAATTTGGTTTGGAGGCACTAAACCCTCAGTACAGTTCACTATACTCTGTGACCATGAACCTGGGTATCCTTCTTCTGGAGCCAAAAGCTAAAGGCACAGAAGCAGAAGCCTGCTCACAGGCTTTCACTCTAACATGTCTACACCCCAAACCACCAACATTTATTTACTACACACTTATTTCTAATCATTTATTGAGTGGGCAATTACCTGTTGAGCATCTAGTAAGTGTCAGACTATATTAGGCCAGGCATCAGCAACACTTAGAGTGATGATGTCTGTCCCTAAGAGCTCTGACATGCACTCACCACTCAGGAGTCTTCCAGCCAATGGAAGACAATTCTCTCCTACAATTCTCCACAATTCAAAGTTTTCAAATTCAGCTAAGTATGGCATCAACAAACACACACTAGACTGAAGCAGTAGGATGCAGAAAGCATTTTGTTTTAGGCTTGATACAAGAAGCAGGGCTAGAATGGTTCCGTCTACCAGAACTAAGAGCTTAGTAACTGACTGGTTCATTCCCCACACCTACTCATTAGGACTGAAAGAAGCAACTAACTTCCAGGATCACCGTGCACAAGTCACAGCGCCAGAGCTAGAAGACAGCTCTTCATATACCTTAGGTATGATGCTAATGAATCTCAGAATCTTTACCGAGAATCACCTCAGGTGGCTCAAATACCTCAGCTGGAAGAACACTAGACTGAAGACCTTATTTTAAGTCAATCTGTCTTTTTTTCTTTTTTTAACTCTAGTAACAGGTATTTATAGTGACCAAGGATTGGAGATTAACTCAAGCTCTTACCAAAAGACAATAACCTGTCACCTCTTAGGTAAGTTAAACAGGAAAATTAAGAAGGAAGTTTCAAAAAAGTTACCTGTGTTAATGACTTTAGGGATGGGATCAATTTCTTCATCTATAACAAAAGGTTCTGGCCTGGGGAAGACTTGTACATCCGCCGTTAGGTGGCCACACTTGAGAGCAGCATGGAAAGGTGTGTATGCCAGGTCTATCAGCTTTCTAGAAGATGTTACAGAGCAGTGATATGACTCATATACAAGAAATCTTTAAAGATGCAAATTCTGTTATCGTTTCCCATTGATTTTAAGACTAAACCTGAACATTTGGGACACAGAATACAAGCTGACATTTGTGATAAGATTTCAATTCAGAGAAGGCCCAAACAACTTAACCTTAGAAACTGCTGAGCATTATAAGGAAGTCAGTTTTGCAGGCTAAATATATAGATTCAGTTATACTTAATCAGAAAACGAGAGAACTTTTAAACCTACTGCTTCTGCTCATTTTATCTGAGAGCTGGGCTCCTGCGGAGAACTGAGTCAAAATTACCAATAATAAAACTTATATTCTTCCTAGCTGTCAAACTATACTCTGAATTAAATATTAAGATGGAAGGCTTTACACATATACTCACCCAAACATAGACTGCACATTTTTCAAACACAGGGGGCCATCAATAGTAAAAATTTGTCCTTCACCATTATTTAAGTCTATGAGTCGTTCAAGGCATTCCAAGGAATCGGTGCTCTGAAGCTGCAGAGAGAGAAGGGAGGAAGGGGACCCTTTAAAAGTGGCACAAATCACCAATCACTCTCAGCACACCAAGACTAGTGTCATCCGTAACACCAGCAGGAAATGACTGAGATGGTTTTCTTAACAGAAAATGACAGAGAAATAACTACAGTTTGACGCAAGGCTGAAGCGTGAAATACTAAAGAACAGAAGGTGGTGGCGCCACATTAGACAGAAGCTTGGCTAGCCACTTCCCAGCATGGAGTTTCTAATACTGCATGGGAAAACTATCGTCTATAGTCTTCTGAAACAGGGGTTCCCTATATAGCTCTGGCTGGCCTGCAACTTGCTATGAAGACTGGGCTGGCTTCACACTCAGAGATCTATTTGCCTCTCATGTACATTTTACAACGAAAAGAAAATCAGAGTAGAGAAAAGTCAAATATCTTTCTCAAATTGAAAAACTAAGCAGTCTAGCAATTAATAAAGCAGGCTAACAGTAACATTATTTTACCAAACAATTAAAGCACACATACTCTTTCAACATTTATGCTGTAATGGATATAAGAACTCCCAAATAAGGGACATAACACCCAAAAGAACACCTGGATCCCCCACAACCCACCAGCAGGAAGAAAGACAACCCTAGCCATGTTCCTAAGCTGGGAGCCTCAGTTGAAATCAGTGGAGACCATGCTAGGGCACACATAAGAAAGCATTAACACATGCATCAGCAAAGAGACTAAGCCCTGAAATTTAGTTAATCAAACTAAAAAGAGCTGAGTAAAAAGTATTACCTCCTCCAAGTTCGCCATGCACATGACATATAACTTAGATGGGAAAGGGAAGGGGAGCGGAAACCTGTTGCTCTCGCTTCTCTGATTCTGAGTAGCTAGGGAGTGTCGCAGGGACCCCCTGCCAATGCCAAGACAGCCGTCAGTCACCAGAACCACCTGTAAGTAAAAACAGGAGGATTGTATGTTAAATTATATATATATATATATTTCTTTTTAATTATTTTTGATTAAAGTATTCACTTAAAGGACCTCTGGTCTTGTCAGAAAGAAGCCTGGGGCGGTTCTGTGGGGTGATGGACACATTTGATGTTTTATACTCATAGAGCATCTTTTATTCTTTGAGAAGTTCAGCTATATAAATGTTTTTGATCATATCCACTCTCCCTTTCTCCTCCTCCATCTCTCCCCAGGCTACCCACTTTATTTCCTCCTCCTCCTCTCTGTATTTTAACTGTGAGTACAATTAATGGTGCCTTTGTTCACATGAGTGTTGAGTCACCCCTGGAGCCTAGCAACCACCAAAGGGCTGCACTTCCAAGGAAAAATTACTTTCCTTCCTTCGGAAGTCATCCGTTACCAGTCTCTCCTCAGGGCCTCAGGCCCCTCCTTGATCCAGTGGAAATCTATGGCTTGATCTTATGCAGGGACTACAAGGACCATGAATTCATGAGTGGGATGGTGTGTCATGTATGGAACACAGTATTTCACAGAACTCCTCCCACATCCTCCAGCTCTTACATTCTTTCTTCAGCCTCTTCCTCAAGGTTTTCTGAACCTCGGATGGGAGGTATGTTGGAAATATAGCTTAAATGAACTGGTGTTTATATATGTATATGCACTGTGAAGTCAATGAACTGTGTATCTAAAATATATACATTTTCATTTATTTTATTATTGCTATAATAATAGTAATAATAACAATAATAAGTTTTGTTTTTTAAAGACGGTGTCTCACTTTTAGGCTCTGGCTGGCCTGGAACTCACTCTGTAGACCAGGCTGGTCTCTAGCTTATAAAGACCTGCCTGCCTCAGCCTCCTGTGTGCTGGGAATAGAGGTATGCACCACCACACTCAGCTCTAATTGTGTTTTAAAAGTCTACCTTCAAACATTTAAAGGAAAAAAAAAAAAGCAATTGCAGACAATTTTCACTTAACTGCATTAAAACCCAACTCTTGGATAATACTTAAGACACTAGTATAAGAAATGGTAAGGTTCATTTGTATGCGTACCTAGAAGATCCAATCCAAACATCTGAATTTTGCTACTTTATTTATTTATTTTTAAAGATTTACTTATTTTATGTATATGAGTACACTGTAGCTGTCTTCAGACTCCCAGAAGAGGGCATCAGATCCCATTACAGATGGTTGTGAGCCACCATGTGGTTGCTGGGAATTGAACTCAGGACCTCTGGAGGAGCAGTCAGTGCTCTTAACCACCGAGCCATCTCTCCAGCCCCTTGCTACTTTACTTTTAAAGATGACAAATTCTATTCTTCATCAACCAAAAAGATACTGCTTTAAAAGTACATCTGGTACTGTTCCTTGTCTTTCTGGCTTTTAAAGTGTAAAAACATCTGTAAGGCCATTTTGGTAGCAGCAAATAAAACCTTAAAAACAAAATGCATGTTTAACTTGAAATTTGAAAAGGTATCTAAAAAGCCATTGTCTCTTTCCCCACTGCTTTATGGTGATAGTGAAGCCCGGGGTGGACGTCCTAAGATCACAAAGGAAGATTATTGGTTCTCTTTAGCCCAGTAAATGGCTGCAGCATGTGGGCTACCACCAGCACAGACGTCTACAGTCTCAAACGCTGAATGGAGGTCCCTCAGAAGGCCTTGGCCTTTGGTAAAGCTTTCAATTGACAACAGGGAATTTCTTTTACTAGAAACCAACAATTTCAAAATAGTGGTTTACTTCTTATACTAGCTTTTATGGATGCTGTTGTATGTGTGTTTATATGTGCATATGCATGATGTGTGTATGTGGCAGTCAGAGGACACCTTTATAGCATCAGTTCTCTTCTTTCATTTTTACATGGGCTCTGTGGATTGAACCAGGCTGCCAGGCTTTCAAAGCACAAGAACCTTACCACTGAGCTACCCCACATGCTGTTTTTTATGATAAATTGCATGTAATGTCAAAATAAAATAGACCTTATTCAGATAATGAAGACATAATCCAGCTGTTCAAAATGCTGGTCAAAATAAATAAATAAATAAAAATGTTGGTCAAAACCGGGCAGTGGTGGCACACGCCTTTAGTCCCAGGACTTGGGAGGCAGAGGCAGGCTGATTTTCTGAGTTCGAGACCAGCCTGGTCTACAGAGTGAATTCCAGGACAGCCAGGGCTATCCAGAGAAAGCCTGTCTTGAAAAGAAAAAATGTTGGTCAAAAAAAGGCCACATTTAAATAAATTAAATGTTAACTGGCTGTTAAACCACTAATAACCATTATTTTTCATACAGTGCTTTGGATCTGATTCACTTAGTCACTCTAAGTGGATTTAGGCCTTTTGACAAAGTTCATTTCCAATTCAGGTTCTTCTTTTTCAAAAAAAAAAAAAAATAATAATAATAAACTAAACATGAGAAAGTGAAGTCTGCACGGGACAAAGTTGCTAGCTCTTAAAAACAGTTCTGGGGGCTGGTGAGATGACTGCTCTTCTGAAGGTCCTGAGTTCAATTCTCAACAACCACATGGTGGCTTACAACCACCTGAGATCTGACGCCCTCTTCTGGTGTGTCCGAAGTCAGCTACAGTGTACTTATGTATTATAATAAATAAATCTTTGGGCCAGAGCAAGTAGGGACTGAGTGAGTAGGGTTGACCGGAGCAAGCAGAGGTCCTAAAAATTCAATTCCCAACAACCATATGAAGACTCACTACCATCTGTACAGCTATAGTGTACTCATATACATAAAATAAATAAATCTTTGTGCTGGCGCATGCCTTTAATCCCAGCACTCAGGGGGCAGAGGCAGGAAGATTTCTGAGTTCGAGGCCAGCCTGGTCTACAAAGTGAGTTCCAGGACAGCCAAGGCTATACAGAGAAACCCTGTCTCGAAAAACCAAAAATAAACAAACAAACAAACAAATAAATAAATAACGCAAAACAAGAAAACCAGTTCTTACCCATGTCCATGAAGAACCAATGAACCTACTACCTGCTGACTACCACTTCAGAAGATGCTGACAAAACTTTTTATTCTATTTATTTACTATTAGAAAGTCTGATATTCACTTGAATATTCCAGTTATGCACATAGTGCAAAGACATACATACTGTTTTCCTGAAAAGAATGAACCAAAAAGCATTTTCTGTCTTCTTAAAGACTTATTTTTATTTTCTATGTGTATGTCTGAGTGCCTGCATGTGTGTACATGTTTATACACGCATGTGTGATGGTTTATATATGCTTGGCTCAGGGAGTGGCACTATTTGGAGGTATGGCCTTGTTGAAATAAGTGTGTCACTGTGGAGGGGTGGGCTTTGTCAGTCTTCTGTTCACCTTCAGATGAAGATGTAGAACTTTCAGCTCCTCCAGCACCATGCCTGCCTGGATACTGCCATGCTTCCCACCAAGATGATAATGGACTGAACCTCAGAATCTGTAAGCCAGCCCTCAACTAAATGTTGTCCTTATAAGAGTTGGCTTGGTCATGGTGTCTCCTCACAGCATTAAAATCCTAACTAAGACTGGAGAAGACAAAAGAAGGCATCTTTTGGAGCCTTCTCCTGGATCTCCTGGAGCTAGAGTTACAAACGGTAAGTCCCACCGTGGGTGCCCGACCCAGTCCTCTGCACAAACAGCAAGTGTTCTCAACTTTGCCATCTCTCCAGCCCCATTTGTTGTCTTCTTAACAAGTGTTTACTAAAGTGACTTAACTGTAAAGTAATACAGGGTCCTGATGAGCCTGAGTTCAAATAGTATGGTTCTCACAGTAATAAAATAAGTTTTCTTTTATCTCCAAAGTTTGACTTGAGATATAATTTTCATGCAGCAAAACTGAGCATTTTTAGTATACATTTGACACTGTGTTTGATTATATCAGCATCCTTTCCCCCTACAGAACAGGCAGTCCACACTTCCTATATTTTTTCATGTCTTCCCTCACTGCCAGGCAATGGCAACCTTGTAACTATTCTTTTTAAAAAATATTTTTTCATATTTTGCCCGTATGTATGCATACCTGTATGTATGTTTATGTATGTGTGATGTGTGTATATATGTATGTATATAGGTATGTGTATCATCTGTGTACATGGTTCCCAAGGAAGCCAGAAGAGGGGATCAGATCCCGAGACTGCAGTTACAGAGGTTAGGTGTTACCATGTTGGTTCTGAAAGTCAAACCTGAGTTCTCTGTTAAAGCAGCCAGTGTTCTTAATAACTGAGTCACACACACTGCCTCCCTTGCTTAAATTGTATTTGTTCATTTCCTGTGTATAAAGTGTGTTGTATGTCTATGTATCATGTGGATACCTCAAGCCTTTGGATGCTCTGGGTCTGGGGTCACAGACAGTTGCAAGCAGCCATGTGGATGCTAGGAATTGCTCTTAACCACTGAGCCATCTCTTCTATTGCCCTTGTTTTGTTTTTGTAAGACAGGGTCTCACTTGGTAGTATAGGCTAGTCTCAAATTGGCAATCCTCCAGCCTTAGCCTCCTGAGCGCTAGAGTTATAGGCATGTATATTATAGAGTGTACTACATGCCTGGCTTCACAATTTTACTGTGAATTAAAAAATAAAATACCAATGATGCTATTGATACTAAATTCTGACTTGACTTTCCAATATAAAGTCATTTATCACATACTGGGGCAATCTGATCCAAAGGCTGTACCTAACCACTGCCTAGGTTTGTAAATCAAGCAACAGTCATGCTCACTCATTTACTATGTGATGGCAGCTATCATACTGCAACTGCAGTTGAGTGAGTGGTATAGAATCCTGCAAAGCCTCTACACAGGGAAACTGCAGACTGCTATATTTTCCTGCTGGCAGTGTTTCCCCTTCTTCTAATTATGCCACCACTTCTCAGCACATCTGTTTACACACATCCAACTCCCTTTTCTGTTGCTACTAGGCTTTGACTTGATGCTAATATGGAGCCACTGTAGACTCCACAAAAGGAGCAAGTAAGTTTGATACTTCTCTCTCCAATTCTACACACTTTATAGTTGAGACAGAAGTTTGCTGAATAAATTTTACACTGAAGTAATGAAAGACTAGATTGTACTGATGTTTACAATTCTATAACTCAAAATTACAATCTTTCCAGGGAGTGCAGTTCTTAAACTCCACTGTGAGCCTTTGTCTCTTCTACAATGGTACTACATTGTAGTAGGTCAGTTTCCCAGGAAGATGTTTTCCTTGAGGCATAATTTTGCTGGTTCATGTGCATATTAGCACAAGGCGGATTAAATTAGTATGATGAATGAGAATGACTTGGTGCCTTTTTCATATACTATTTTCTTTCTCTCTCTTTTCTTTTTTCCAATTCTGGGGCTTGAACCTGGGGCCTTGTGCCTGTTAGGCAGGTGCTCTGACACTGTGTTACAGCCCCAGCATTTAGTGCAGTTTTCGAAAGACATGAACAGTATAAAATATGGTTTGTGGAATGCTGAAGCCTCAGCAGTTGCATTTTACTCAGGGTGAGGAGAACGAATCTACCATTACCTGGCAAGGAATCGCTCCACCCCATTCTTGCTGGACAATATTGCAAACACCGACTAATGCAGACTCCAAGCAGGTTTTGTCGTAATCATCCATATTACTCAGTGCTTCCTGTTGAATAAAAAAAAAAAGTGTTTACTGCTCTCTTTGTTATTAGAAAACACAAAATTTTCAAAGTACATATGCTACAAAGGGAACACAGTGCCTCTTTGAGCCCCAAAGCAGATTCTTTAAACAAAAACAGTGAGAGATTTTTCTCAACTATAAGGAACAATTAAATTAGTTTTTTTTCTTTTTTAAAAAAAGATTTATTTATTTTTTATGTATGTGAGTACACTACCACTGTCTTCACACACACCAGAAGAGGTATCAGATTCTGTTACAGATGGTTGTGAGCCACCATGTGGATGCTAAGAATTGAATTCAAATGCCGGGGCGGTGGTGGCGCATGCCTTTAATCCCAGCACTTGGGAGGCAGAGGCAGGTGCCAGCCTGGTCTACAGAGTGAGTTCCAGGATAGCCAGCACTACACAGAGAAACCCTGTATCGAAACAAAATCAAAAAAACAAAAATGAAAACAAACAAACAAACAAGAATTGAATTCAAGACCTTTGAAAGAGCAGTCAGTGCTCTTAACTGCTAATCCATCTCTCCAGCCCCCTAAATTAGCTTTCTTTATGCCTTCTTCTTGTTAGGTGAGAGTATGCAGTCCCAAGCCTGTGTCTAAGTGGGCTTGAAGGAAAATACTAAATTCAAAAATGAAAGCACATCACAAAAATGAGAACTGTATCAAACATTAACCACATCTTACATGCCATTCCCAGCATGCTCGCCTGACCCATTCCACTCCTTCTTTTAAACAAGGAAAGCAAGGTGCAGAACAACTGAGTCACTTTCTGGTGAGAGGTGGCAGAGCCTGCCATCAGAAGCCAGGCAGCCTGATGTCAGGGTTCCAGATCTTAACTGTGATTTCCCAGTTCCACACAGCAATTCTCCAGATTTCAGAACTCCAGAACATCAGAATCCTTAAGCTCAATCACTTATAGGAAAGTTTGTAAGAGCCAAGCATGCTGGCACGTGCCTGTAATGCCAGTACTCAAGAGGCTGAGGAAGATTAAGAATGGAAGGTTTGCCTGGGTTCCACAGCAAGACCCTGTCCCAAATCCCCCTAAAGTGATCCAATACATTTAGGAAAAAAAAAGAAGGGGAGGGGGGACAACTAAAATAAGAAGGGTGTTAACACAAATGTTTTCCATATATTTCTAAAGTACTTAGTGTGCCTATATGTGCAAATGTGTGCGTGTGTGAGCACACAGAGATCAGGAGAGGTTTCAATTCCCTGGAACTGGGTTACAATTACTTGTAAGCCACTATTTGGGTGCTGGGAACTGAACCCTGTTCCTCTGCAAGAGCAGTCAGTGCTCTTAAGTACTCTTAGCTGCTGGGTCATTTCTCTAGCCCTTTCCCATATGTAGTTTTTAAGTTGAAGCTAAATTGATCCTTGTTTCCTAACTTGCCTAACCTTCATTTGAATTGCTCACTTTACTTCCCCAGATACTGACTAATCACTGGGGCATGGTACTGTGCTAAGCACTCTGGAAACATTGATAATTTAAAGATGTCAGAGAGTAAATTGTTTAGCATACCACAGAAAAGCCTGGAAGATAATACCTACTGGTCAAGGTTCTAAAGTGTATCTTGGTATTTGCAAATCAGTTATTTGTCAGGATAAACATAATTTAAAATGCTTATAACAATGATTTATTTTTTAAAAAAAGGATGGGTTATTTTCCAGTTTCTTGAGTTGTGTGGGAAAGCAGAAAGGAGTGGAGTTTAAACATAAAGATGCTGGATTTTAGCATACAGAGCCTTATCTTCAGATTCCAGAAGACCAAAAGAGGAAAATACAGCAACATCCTTATCTCATGGCTCTGCCAGAGGAAAGCTAAGACCTTGTGAATCTTGTTTTGTTATAGTTTGTATAACCACACTCTAGGAAACAATTGCAAGTTCTAAAATCAGTACACAATCATAACACTGCTTTTCTCCCAGTCAGTTTGAGCTCCATCAATATCCACAATAGCTTATTCCTATGCGTACCTGCAGGGTGTTGTAGTCTCTCGTAAAGGGGACCATCAGCTCCCACAGCGATGAAAACACCACCAGCGCTGTGAATTCAAGCTTGTAGTTTGTGGCCATGTGTTCAAATAGCATCGTCAGGCCATGGGCAGCCAGGTGCTTCCGCTGGTATTCCTCAGACCCCTCGACAGACACAGGTCGGGTCATGGACAGGGACACATCCATAACCACCACAGTGGGCATGATGGGACAATTCTAGCACTCCCTCTCAGCACACACAGCCAGCTACAACCAGAGAAATGCTGTGGAAGAGAAATAAGGTTTTACATATCCTACGTAGGAAGGTTTTTTCCTTATGTATAAGAGTACACTGTAGCTGTCTTCAGACACACCAGAAGAGGACATTGGGTCCTGTTACAGATGGTTGTGAGCCACCATGTGGTTGCTGGGAATTGAACTCAGGACCTCAGAAGAGCAATCAGTGCTCTTAACCGCTGGGCCATCTCCCCAGCCCTATTTTTTTTTTTTTTTCTTAACCACAATTTAAGCCACTTTCCCAGAACTATGTGGTGGTGAGCAGCACAGAATGACAGAAGGAAAGCACAAAGCTGAGAGGGCCTCTCCTAGACACACCTACTAACCAGCATCAACCAAGGACATTACATTCAATTCATTAAACTCCTTGACTCTATACTTTCCACTTTACACAACTAATTCAATAAATACTCCTACTTCAACTCCTTAACAATTTACTGAAGAACAATCTAGCCCGTATGTGGTATGCACTACCTGACAACTGATAACTTTTTTGCCAGTGTCTTGATGAGTATTGTTTCATATTTAAAGTGAAATAAGATTCAGTATGGAGAAAACATATCTTCTTTTCTCAAGAATAAAGTTCCCAGGTACTCAGATCTGCTCATGTGGATTGACAATGTTGGTCCTCTATTAATCTGCAGATTCAATAAAATTTTATAAAGGTATAAATAAAGGACACAGATTATATATAAAGAATGAGTAAAAAAAGAAGCACCTCACAATATGAGTATGTGTATGTGTATATAGACTGCATGAGAATTCATAAAAATCACATTGTAGGCCAGGCAAGGTAGCATATGCCTTTAATACAAGTATCCAAGACACAGATTTGTGAATTCAAGGCCAGTTTGGATTTCATAGTGAGATCTAAGATAGCCAAGGCTACATAGTAAGGCTTTAACTCAGCCCTGGGGAGGTGGAGACAATCATCCCAAGGTCATTCTTCACTATGTAAGGTGTTTGAGGCCAGTCTGAGCTATATGAAACCCTGTCTCAAAGGACCAAAATAGGGGGAAAAAAATCACATTGCACACACATTTTATAGAATTGGGGCAGACTCAACAGGTTCAAAATGTAGTTCTCTAATTTAACAACAGGCACTGCCCTTCAGTACACCTCCAACTATAAATGTGTGACATTTTACAATTCCTTTTGTAAGTAGGTTGTTGGGAACTCAGCACTTACTAGTTCACGGTAACAATGTTATATGTAATAGCTGGATTCAGCTCAAACAGGAAAAGCCTTTTTTTTTTTTTTTTTTTTTTTAACACATATTGGCCATAGATACATCTCACATACTGTAACATCTCATGTATCCAATACCAAGGAAGTTAATCAGAGGAAAAGTTTTACTTTTCAGACTCTTAGTAGTCCAAAATTTTAGACAGTAGGAAAGAAAATTAGGAGAAAATTTCATTTTTTATTTAGTGTATGTGTTTGTGTGAGTGCCTGCCACACATGAGCAGGTGCCCTCAGAGGCCAGAAGAGGGCATTAGAGTCCCAGAGTTGGAGTTACAGGTGGTTGTGAGCTGCCTAATGTGGGTGCTGAGAACTGAACTCAGGGTCTCCAGAAGTAAGTGCTCTAATCACTGAGCCACTCCAGCCCCTGAAGAAAGATTACATACCTCTCTCTGCCTCATTAAACAATGTGTTAAACATATTCACTCTTCTGGGAGATGACATGACCTCACCACCCCTGCCACCTCTACCCCCAAACATTACTGCCCTGTTTTGCTACACACCAGCATTTTCCTAGGTCCATGCCGCCTAGGACAAATGAGTTCAGAAATGAGGTCACTAAAGGCAAGGAACACAATAAGACTTTGCTTCCTGCTGGGCAGGGGCGGCACAAGCCTTTAATTCCAGCTCTTGGAAGGCAGAAGCAGGTGGATTTCTGAGTTCCAGGCCAGTCTGGTCTACAAAGTGAGTTCCAGGACAGCCAGGGCTACACAGAGAAACCCTGCCTCAAAACAAAAACAAAAACAAAAACAAAAAAGACTTTGCTTCCTAATGTCTACTCAGGTTTACATCTGGCACACAACAGGTGCTCATCAAAATCTCAACATACATTAATTCATTAAGAAAATACATTATAAATTTTAACTCTGTACACAGAAATACACTTTCTTTCTTATTTAAGCACAGACACCAGGGATTCCTGCACGTGTGCTCAGGTGTAGTTTATCCAGCCCTTGTGGGTCACATTTATGCATGGAAGCCTTTATGGTTTTCAAAAGCTGAAGATCATGTCCTCACCTCTTAAGAGATTGGGAAACAGTTTTCTGGACCAAGTATCAACAAGCACTTCCAGTCCATGAAATTGCCGCTAGCACTGCCATGGGTGACCGCAGCCTTCTCTGAGGTCACCTGGGAAGCCGGCTCTTTCTCCTAACATGCATTTGTGTCGGGTCCCAAGTGCACTTCCTCAGCCGTGGCTGACTTGTGGCAATCCAACTGGGCTACACAAAAGAATGGAATGTCCCTGGAGGCTGTTTCACTCAAGCAGTCTGGGCCTCGTCACAAAACTGAAAAAGAAAAGAAGATCGCTCATTAGTAGATACCACGATGTAGTTCTCACTTGGACTGACTCTCATCAAGTTTCCCCACACTGTCCTCAGCCTTTCTGACAGGTACCATTTTACAGACAATGTTTCGGATAACTAAGGGTTTTCTTTCTCCCGGACAGTCTACATCTTCGCCACCTGACTGCTCTAAAAGCCATCAATTACATTATAGTTCTACCCTGAAAGGGATAATTAGCCCATTCATAGCAATTTGACTCTCAGGAACCTCTCAAAGCTCCACTTATGTTTCTTTCTTTCTTTCTTTCTTTCTTTTTTTTTTTTTTTTTTCCGTGACAGGGTTTCTCTGTATAGCCCTGGCTGTCCTGGAACTCACTGGGTAGACCAGGCCGGCCTCGAACTCAGAAATCCGCCTGCCTCTGCCTCCCGAGCGCTGGGATTAAAGGCGTGCGCCACCACGCCCAGGCTCTACTTCGGTTTCTAAGTGCACACACTTGGGCTTTTCTGTCACGCTGACTTGCCCTACGCGTCCCTCTACATTCTCAGATGATTCCTATCTGAATGGGTCGCCTGAAATGCAGCAGAGTTCACTTAAGATGGCAACCGAAGGATATACTTTTACCTTTAAAACGAGCCCAAAACATTTGTTGTATGGAACTCTCGGGGAAAGAGGGGACGGAAGTCTCAGGGTCAGGGACGGAAGTCTCTCAGGGAAGAAGGAACACTGCCCCAAGCGCGAAATCCCGCTGCTCACAGGACCCGGGCCACACAGAGGGCAGGCCGGTCGCAGGCCCAGGAGCCAGCGCCCCGAGACGGCCATCCTACGCGGGCCGCAGAGAAGGCCCGCCCCCGCCCTGCGTTGTTCCTTCCACTCCTTCCCCTGTAGCCCCAACCGCCATCGAAACACAGTCCTCAGCAGGCACGTTTCCTGACTTACCCGGAGCCCATCTCCAGCCTCTGTCCGTCCGCTTAAACCTTCCGTCCGCGCGCCATAGCCGGAACGTAAGGGCCGGGCGACAAGGGAACCCGGAGCCGGCGAATAGCGTGGGCTGGGCGGGGCTTCCAGCCCACGGGCGCTGGGCTGTGGCTCGCCCGGGACGCTAGGGGGTGCTCCTTCTCTGTCTCTTGCCCACGGAGCCCCAATTTCCGTCGAGGCTGAGCCTTGTGGATTTTTGGCCCTTCCCCCTTTGTCTTACCCCATTCTCTGTGTGCTTCCCTCCATTTATCTATGCCTTGCCTTCTTATTAACCTGTAGACCCCTGGCCAGTGTCTAACTCACATTTCTGTCATTGCTTTTCTTCTTCAGAATTCTCAGTCACATCCACGGAACAGTAGGATGCTCTTCTGACTTTTAAAAACTGTAATCCCTGGCTGGGTGCTCAGACTGTAAGCACCTGGCTGCCCTGAGATCTTCGTACCACGTTATTTCCCTACTCTGACTTTGAGACCGGCAGAAGCATGACTCAGTTATTGCTTCTGTGCCTGAGGAGTGCTGAGGGTTTTGCTTTTAGGATTCCATTTAAGGCTTTGAGGGTCCCTGCCTGCTTCTCTCCACCAGGTGTCCCTAGAATAAATAGTATATGCCTCAGGGAGTTCCTTGGCGGGGATGGGAGGGTGAGGTGGGCAATAAGTGACTTGCTAACCCTGTGGGCTGTAGGGGCCTGGAGAATGTCAGTAGTAGGCCTCAACGTATGCCAACAGATCGCTGGGTAGTTATGATTCAAAGAATAATACTTCACAACGGCAATTACAAGTGAGAACACAGAGCTCCCTAGAAAGCCTTAGGCTTATGACTTTCTTTAAGCTTATGGGTTGCAAGTGCGATAAGGAAGGGAAACTCTTAGAACTGACTTATCACAACTTACTCTGTGGGAGAGTGTGCTTGTTCTTTGCTGTTTCCTCTTTCTATTAGAGGTGGCAGAGAAAGCCAACACTAGGCTCTCGGAAACCAATATCAAGGCCCCACAGCCTGTAGACTTAGCTCCTGTTTGCTTAGGACATCTTTCCCCAACCAGGCTAGTTTCAATATCTCAAAGACCTTGCTATGTTTGAACAGGTTTGAACAGGCTCTAGCTAAGTAAGACTATATAGCCTGATTATTTAGCTGTAATTTCTCCCGCTTGTTGGGAGAGATCTGGCCAAGACTATGCAGACAGAGGAGTTATCTATCTAGTTGCTCTATTGTGGTGATGATTCAGCCATGGCTTGCTGTTCTAGACCAACTTAGATACATGGTCTGGTTTATGACCTTAAAGACTAAACTTAAGTTTATTAGTTTGCTCATTATTAATGATCCGATAGGTGTTCAGATTTTTGTTGTTGTTGTTGTCCTAGTTCTGCTGAACAGCTAGTGTTTCAGTGACTTAGAAAGGACTAAGTCATTTTGTTAAAACTGATGATAAAAGACCGAACCATGGAGAGGGGACCTCATGATTGGCTCCGAATCAGAAGGTTGTTCAATGACAATAAAGGCAGAACATCAATGACAAGAGACAGAGTAATTCAAAGGAGATGACTTTCAAGCCTTAATTTTTCCATCCAAAGGATCCCCAGTGTTTACATGTTCCCACACGTACTTTAAAGGAAACCAATAAATAACATCACTTTTTGTAATATCTCACCTCTTATTTCCTGACTTAAAACAGTGAACTGCTGTGACACAGGCTTTGAAAAGGTGGAGTGGTTTAGTCGTAGTGTGTTTGTAAAATGGAGGTTAGTGACAAATGCGAGCCCCTCTCAGGGGTTCACAGGGAGTTCTAGATACCCAGTTTTCTGGGGGCACTTGTTGAAAATGTAGTTTCCTGTGCCTCGTGAACTGAACTGGAATTTTATGGTTTGTTGAATGAGTCCCCAAAATGAGATTTTCATCTACAGACAGGAAGGGTAAGTAGTGAATACAGAAAGAGGGGGGAGGGGGGAGCCATGGGCTCATCTTCCTCCCCCCCCCCTTACACATCAGTGCTGGAGCCATGGGCTCATCTCCCCCCCCCTGCCCCTCCCCCCTCTTACACATCAGTGCTGGAACCATGGGCTCATCTTCCTTTTCCATCCCTCCCCACTCTTACACATCAGTGCTGGAACCATGGGCTCATCTTCCTTTTCCATCTCCCCTTCCTCCCGCTCTTGCACATCAGTGCTGGAGCC
>NC_034599.1:59850804-59873153 GCF_900095145.1 Mus pahari | reverse complement strand
CTTACACATCAGTGCTGGAGCCATGGGCTCATCTTCCTTTTCCATTCCCCCCCCCTTACACATCAGTGCTGGAGCCATGGGCTCCTCTTCCTTTTCCATTCTCCCCCCCATCCCCCCTTACACATCAGTGCTGGCCCTTAGCCCTCATCACCCTTCCCGCTGAATCTAGCCTGGCCCTGACCAACTCTCAAGTCTTGCCCAAACTCCACCCTCTCCCCTTCTGCCCTACCAATTCTTCATCACACGGTTTCCACCCAATTCGAAGTCTAGGGAAATCTGAGATATGACCTTCTCTTTAAAAACAAAACAACACTACCAACAATATAAAAATGTCAAGAAATTTTCTGGAGGTGGAGATGTAGCTCAGCGGTAGAGGGCTTGCTTAGTGTGCTCAGAGTCCTGGGTCCCATGCCCTGCATAAATAAGGCTTGTTGGTTCTCTCCTGCAATCCCAGCACTCAGGAAATGGAGGCAAGAAGATCAGAAATTCAACTACAGATGGACTTCATTAACTTTAGAGACTGGCCTACATGAAACCTCATCTTTAAAAAAAGCCAGCCTGGTGCTGTACACACCTGGGAGACAGAACACACAAGATGGTTTCCAAGATGGCCTAATTTACATGTTGAGTCCAGGAATACATAGTGAGACCCCTCCCCCAGGCCTCCCAAAAGGAAAAGACCACAGAGAAACACACACAAAGATGGAGGAATGGCAGAGCAAATCCCCTATCACCAGTCAACTGTTAACTCAAATCTTCGATTTATTTAATTTACAGCCTTCTTCTTCCCAGCATAATATTTTGGCAGCAATCCCAGATAGCTAACATTTTATCCAGAAACTTTTTGATATATAGCTCTAGAAATAAGAATTATGTCTGGCCGAGCAGTAGTGTTGCACACCTTTAATCCCAGCACTTAGGAGGCAGAGGCAGGTGGATTTCTGAGTTTGATACCAGCCTGGTCTACAGAATGAGTTCCAGGACAATCAGCGCTATACAAAGAAACCCTGCCTCAAAAAAAAAAAAAAAAAGAATCGTGTCTGTTTTATCATTTTCATGTGTACATGTATATGTGCTGTATATGCATGAATATATGTTATTATGAGTGCATGTGGAATTGAAGCCCAAGGGTGATGTCAGGAATCTTCCTCAGTCACTCCCCATACTCTTTTTGAGACATAGTCTCTCAATCAAGCACAAAGCTCCCAATTTGGCTCACCAGCTAGGCAGTTTGCTCAAGGGATCCCATCTCCATGTTACAGAAGAGAGACAAGGCTGCAGAGTGTGTCAGATATGCTGGGACCAGAGTTACAGGAGGTGATGACCTGCCATCTGCAAGAATAGCCAGTGCTCTTAACTGCTGAGCCATCCCTTCAAATCCCCCCACATAAGAACTTTTTCATTAAAAAAAAAAAAGTCATACTGCTGCTATCAAATTTAAAATAATTAACAATAAACCTTTACTATCCTCCACTTAGCTTCCAGATATCCAGCAATCTCATGCACTCCACTTTTTAAATGTTTTGTTTCTTTGGATCATTGAGATCTAACACTGAAATCTTGGTGTGCATGATGTATGTACATATGTGGAGTGTACATGTCTGGAGGCCAGAGGTTGACATGGGATACCTTCCTCAGTTTCTCCCCATGTAATGTTTTTGAGATGGTGTGGCTCACTGAGCCTAGAGCTCACTGCCTGGCAAGACTGGCTGACTAATGAGATCCCATAAGACATTTACCCATCTCTCCAGTTCCGGAGTCACAGACTTGTCTTACCACATTGTATTTTTATATTGCTGATTGGGATCCAAGTCTGGGTCTTCATGTTTGTGCACAAGCACATCACAGCCATCCACCCAGCCCCAAACCTGGAAATTACTGCTATGCCTCTGAAGACTCTAATGCCAGGCTCCTCTTCTGTGTCTCTTTTCCCCAGCAGTGAGCTACATGAAGAGACTGTGGCCTCTTTCTTTAATTGCTCTCAATCCTCTTTCAGTCTTTTTCAGAGCATTTGAGAAAGTGACAAAGCTTCTCTCTATTCTAAAGTCACAGATAGGCTCACTGAACAAAGAGAAGCTTTTATACATTTCCAGTTCCAGTGAACTTCTTTACTTTGCAAACAGGACCTTGCCTTGTCCACCACCGGACAAGCCCCGCCCCCGCCCCACAACCCCAGCCCCTGCCGGTTTCATGTGATGCTAGATATGGAAACAAGACAGGCAGAAAGTAAAGGGGTCCTTTTGGGGGATAGGGAAATGCAAAGAAATTGGAAATTGCCACATTTCTGTAAGAAAAAGAACTGAATCTCTTTCCTCAGGACCCTCTGTTTGTTGAAAAGTATCTTATTAAAGTCTCCATTTATTTGTTTGTTTGTTTGTTTGTTTGTTTTTCGAGACAGGGTTTCTCTTTATAGCCCTGGCTGTCCTTGGAACTCACTTTGTAGACCAGGCTGGCCTCGAACTCAGAAATCTGCCTGCCTCTGCCTCCTAAGTGCTGGGATCAAAGGCATGCGCCACCATGCCTGGCTATTTTTTTAAGGTCCTTATGATCTTGTCTCCTCTTCACCTAGTCTTGCTACTCAGTCTTGTGAAACTTTAGTAGCATCTCCCCCCGCCCCACACTGTTTCTCTGTATAGCTCTGGCTGTCCTTGGACTCACTCTGTAGACCAGGCTGGCCTCGAACTCAAAAATCTGTCTACCCCTGCCTCCCAAGTGCTGGGATTAAAGACGTGCGCCGCCACTGCCTGGCTCCTTAGTAGCATCTTTAAAAGTACATAAGGCAAAATAAGGAGCTGGGTAGATGGCTCAGGAGAGAAGAGCCCGGGCTGCTCTTCTGGAGGACTAAGGTTCAGTTCCCAGCACTCTCCTTAGGTAGCTCACAACCTCCTGTGTATGCAGGGCCCCACCCCCATCAATCACTAATTAAGAAGATGCCCTACAGGGTTGCCTACAGCTAGATCTTATGGGAACATTTTCTCAGTTGGGGCCCCCTCATGATTCTAGTTTGTGTCCAGCACACCGTGTTTTTACATTTTAGTTTTTGTGGGTCAGTGAGATGATAGGTAAAAGGCTCTTGTCATTAAGGCCAGAAACCCAAGTCCAATCCTAGGAACCCTGTGGTGAAAGGAGAGGACAGATTCCCACAAGTTGTCCTCTGACTTTCACAGATACACTGTGACACTCTTGTGTCCACACAGACAAACAAATTAATACATGCAATATTAAAGTTTTTACATTTTATTTACTTTTTTAAAATTATGTAGGTGTAATTAAGTGTATATGTCTCTGGGTGTGGGTGCCACAAAGGCCAGAAGAGATGGACCTGGAGCTAGGGTTACAAGTAGTTGATAAGCAGCTACAGCATAGCTGCTTGCAAACGAACTCAGATATCTGTGAAAGTAGTGAATACTCTAAACCGGTGAGCCATTTCTCCATCCCCATTTAAAATCCTTACACGCAATAACATAAAAAAGAGAGAGAGTGAGAGAGAGAGCCATTGGCCGGAGGCTGTGCAGTTACAGTGCCCGGCTGTCGTGTGTGCATTTCCATGGCTCCTCTCACTGTAGTGTGGAGCAATCCCGAGGGGACTCTTGCCTTCCTGGTCCTATGAATGAGGAGCCCAAGGATACAAGGAGACTCATTCTTGGTCAGACTCACTACTTTATTAGTGGTAACACAGGGCCTTGTTTCTTAATAATTTTGAGTGGTTGGCACTGGGGCATCTCTCAGTGTGCCGTTCATTCTCTGGGCAGCCACATGCCTGGAAATCTCCACTAATACCTGCTACAGCTGGTAGAAGGAATTCTTCTCGCCCAGGTCTTAAGGCATCTGAATTGTAGTTCTTGATGTGTCCACTCTCCACAAGGAAATTAATTGATTATGCAGTTGGAATTTGTCTTACTTTTCTATTGCTGCGAAGACACCATGACTTATAAAAGAGTTTATTGGGGGCTTACAGTTCCAGAGGGTTGGTTAGAGTCCATGACAATCATGGCAGGGACTGTAGCAGCAGGAAGGCAGGCAGGCATGCATGGTGCTGGAGCAGTAGCTGAGAGAGTAGATCCATAGGCGGGTGGGGGGGGGACTGGAAATGTCATTGGCTTTTTAAACCTCAAAGCTCCAACCCCTGCTTCAGTGACACACATCCTCCAACAAGGCCACACCTTCTAATCTTTCCTAAACAATTCCACCAACTGAGGACCAAGCATTCAAATACATGAGCCTATAAGGGCCATTCTCATTCAAATCACAGTAGCAATTCCTGAGGTAGGCTCAGAAATAGGTAAATAACCCTGTGCACAAACCCTCCGCATCAGATCCCTCCTTTGTTCTAGCAGAGGGTAGGAAAGGACAAGGAGAAGCCCCCATGCTATCCTGCCAAGCCTTGAAGCCCTGGCTTCTTTAGCCAGTGAGATTACAGTGAGTTTATTGTGAGGGTCAGAGCCCTTGTCTGTCCTGCCACCCTGTTCCAGAGGAGAGGATAAAATGAGGTATCTGTAGAGGAAGTGGATGAACTTCCCTCTCTCAGAGGTGCTGTCTTTCTCTGCCCACCGAGAGCCCATAAAGTCTTTGAGCATCGTTCCTCTCTCTGCATAGGTCAGGCTCCGAGCCCCACCTCAGCCACCCACATCCTATGATTACTTTTTGTTTTTGTTTTTTTTTTGTTTTTTTGTTTTTTTGTTTTTTTTTGAGATAGGTTATCACTATGTGACCCGGGTTAGCCTTTAACTCACTGTGTAAATGAGGCTGGCTTCAAACTCCTGACCCTCCTGCCTTCTCCTCCCTGGTTCTGGAATTATAAGTGTGCATCTGGCTGGACATACTTTTTTTTTTTCAGTCTCAAAATCAATATATTGAGTGGCAGGCATTGCTCTGAGCTCTGGGGATTTAGCAAAAGACAAAACAGTCGTGGTCCTGTCCCCTTAGAGCTCCAGGGTCATTAGAGCTCCAGGGTCATTAAGAGAGTCAGAGGCAGGCGTTGATCAGACTCACAGGTACACAATTCGCAGAGTTGTCGTGATGGACTGTGTGGGGATCTGCTGCCCTCTTTGACATCTGTCTACAGTCCCAGCAGCTGGGCCCCTATAAGCAAAGTAAGGCAACGGCAGCGCCAGGCACTGCTAACCCGCCTCACATAGTAATGGCTTAATTCTCAGGGCAACCCTGCTAACCCGGTAGTGTCAATATCTCCCTCCTCCTACAGACCAGAGTGTCACTTACTTATATCTCTGCTCAGAGAAGTCAGCCCAGGCTCTCAGGGCTAGTGCACATGATGCTTGCATTCCTTGGCAAACTGCAAACTCTCCTACATTCCACTGAATTTCAAAAGGTGTTTCAATTTCATGAGGATAGGACAAAGGAACTAGAGTCATTTCTATCAAGTAAAATGTGGGTTAGGTACTAGCAAGAAGTGGTTAACATTAAGGATATGAGAGAACGGGATCTTCTTCTCTGAATGCTCTGCACTATGTAAACAGCACTTTAAAACGGAAGAAAAGAGAACTCACGTTGTCAGTTGTGTTCCCTTCTCTGTCTCCGGGGGGCCAGACAGAACGTTGAAGAAAGGTAAGAACCTGGTTCTGCTGGAGACGGTATGAAAGCAAAACCAGGTGTCACTGCGGGACAGAGGTCTAACTTGCTCTTCCCCCAGCTGTGGTGCCCCCTGCAGGGTTTGGCAGAGGAAGCAAATTACCTGTCTTTTTTTCTAGGATATTCGGGATGACATGGGGTAGACACGAGGCTGGGAGAGATTACCTGCTATGTCAAATTAAAGCAGCAGCCACTCATGTACGTGTGGGGAACGAGGAAAGGAGGAGTAGGCAGCTAGTAAGCACTAGACAGAGTTAGAGGACCAGGCACACTTGTTCTCTCGGTGTCTCAGATTCATCTAACTCTGTCTAGTGCTTGACATAGCTGCAGGGCACAGGACCCACACTGCCAGAGATCAGTGATGTGTTTATAAAAAAGATAAAGAGAGGAGGGGATATATTTAGTGGAGGTGTAGTCAGGTGTGGGGGAAGGGGGTGCCTCGGCGGGCCCATGTTGAGACCTCCCTTCCTGCTACGGGACCAACCAAATGACATTGGTTTAGTACAGAATAGAGTTTATTCAGGGCATGGGAGGGGAGTTAAGATCGTAGTAGAGGTGGAGAAAGGGAGGGGGAAGAGGAGGACAGAGCGCGAGCAGGAAGGCAAGAGCAAGAGAGATCGGAGGAGGCAAGCAGCTCCTTTTATAGTGAGT
Source organism: Mus pahari (assembly GCF_900095145.1). Lineage (NCBI taxonomy): Eukaryota > Metazoa > Chordata > Mammalia > Rodentia > Muridae > Mus > Mus pahari. The sequence continues at coordinate 59,866,913 of NC_034599.1, read as the reverse complement.
CAGGCATACCTGGCTGTTGCCAGGTAACTGTGGGGCGGAGCTTAGACAAAATGCTAACGAGGCTAGAGGTTTAAGAGGCTCAGGAGCCAACATCTTCAGTACCTTGTGATGTCTCCACATGATTTCCTAAGGGTTTTCTTTTGACTTAATAAAATACATTCCAAAATGCTTTCACGTTTGCTGAATATTTCCCTCCCGGGTCCTCAGTTTCAACTTGATTTTCATACTCACCCTACATCTAGGTGGAACGGGCGTTACTGTCTCGGCATTTACACTTATGGTTACACTTCCACCGTAGCTAGTGGAGCCTGGTGCTGATGCCTTTTGATCGCTTAAGCCCCACGTACTTTCTCTTGGTTTCTCAGAGCTTTCTGTTTCCCTCCATGTCTTTCCCCTCGTCTAAGCATGGAAGCCCTAAATGGCCTTGAATTCCTCCTATAGCTTAGTAACAAATTTGAGAAGTTCCCCCACTGACTCTGGTGGGGGTGGTCCCATGAGGTGTCTATGCTGTGTCCCTGGTGAAAAGTCTACCCCCTGGGGTTTGTTATGGGGCCCAGAACTTGTGCAATGCCCCATAAGCTTCTTAGAGGAGGCGGGTATTAGGCAGGATTGGCTATGTGTCCCCTGACATGCCCTTCATACCCTTGAATTAGGATTCCTAAGGGAGCTGGCAGGAGGAGAATGGGGTGTTCCCTGTGGTTCCACTTCAGACCTACTCTTCGAGACCCCAGATTCTGACAAGTTTCCGGAACTTGGAAGACACGGATGTTGAGGTCTGAAGGTAAATGATGTGTTTAGGTCGGAGGGTTCAGCCAGGTGCTAGCTCAGCTCTCCTCCACACACACAGGGGAAGGAGAGAGACCCTCTAGAATTCCTGTAGGAGGTGCACGTGGGCTGCGTTCCCGGCCAGGGGCAGGGGCTGGAGGAAGATGGGAGAGGTCGGGGTAGTCAAGGGCAACGGAGGAAGCTCACTTATCTCTACTCCTTTGATGGTTCTGCTCTGATACTCTAGGCCGGCACATCGGCACTTCCAGTTAATAAGGTTTTACAAAAAGCCTGGGAGAGTCTCTGGAGGCTCGTGCGTGGGTCCCTTGGAGCTGTGTGAAGTTAAATAAGCACACCTGGTCTCCTCTCAGGGTCTCTGTACCTCACCTGGGAGTTGTACTGGAGAGATCTATGTGTTACCCAGCCCACTCCTGAGATATTACTGTCCTATGCAAAACCAGGCATTTTAAAAATAATTGTTGCATAATATCTTTGGACATGGAGATTTAATGGATATTTGCCAAATCTGGACCTCAAGGCTCTTTATAAAACAAGGGTTCTTCGCGGGTCCTTCCTCCTGCATCTATAAAACTAAATCCCAGTGACTCCGAGTCTGTCTAATGCTTTTCCATAGACTTTATGTGTGTTTAGTCTTTCAGAATTCTTGTAACCCAATGTCATTACTATTTATATGGGTAATATTCATACAAATAAATCAAATTTAAATGTGCTGGGATATAGTTCAATTGGTACAGTGCTCACCCAGCATACACAAAAATTCTGGGTTCAATTCCTAGACCTTGCACAAAGTCGACACGGTGGCACGTGCTTATCCCAGCACTTGGGAGATGAAGGCAGGAGGATGAAAAGTTCAAGATCATCCTTGCCTGCATGTTGTGTTCAAAGCCAGGCTGGGCTACATGAAACCCTGTCTCAAGATTTACATTTAGATTATTGCAGCGTACACGTGGTAAAACAATCTTCTGGTCAAGTGTACAGTGAAGACGAAGTCCTCCCTGACTAGTGCTCCTCAGTTTCCCTTCCCCGGACATCCTTCCAGAGTTTGGTTTTGCATAACCAACAACACCCATGCCATGGTGGAGGCAGTAAGGTTAGCTTGCTCAGACGACACAGCTGGTAGGCAGTAGAGCTGAGAGTCCTGGCCTTTGGCCTTTGGCTCCATTTCTCATTTTCCTTCTACCAACCCAGACCATTCAATAAGATGCCCCATGTCCTCTCTGGCTGAGACAGTCCAAGAATTCCAAAAGAGTCTAAAACAAACCCCAGCTCCCAACAGCAAAAACTAGCCCACATGAGCAGGCAGAGTCTCAGAGACACCATCCACTGCTTTCTCTCGCTATCTATACTTTAAAAGCATGCCTCTCCAGCTCCATGTTGCCTTTGAGAAGTTGAGATTTGTGGCCTGGGCCTAAGTTATGGATTACTGAGCTCCCAGAAACCTAGGCTTGGGCCTGAGGGGTGCAGGGAGAGCCAGGAAAGACTCAGAGAATCCACAAAGCCCCCAGGCCTCACTCAGAAACTTGGACTGCTGGCATGTCTACAGAATACTGTCTCCTGAGAGCAGGCATTGCACCCTGGAGGGGAGGGGAGGAGTGGTTAGCTTCTTCAGAACAAGGTCTCAGACCTGACTGAAGCTTTGTGTCCCTGGGACCGCCATCACTCTACCTTTCTAGAAAGGAGAGTCCTAGATCTCAGAAGAAGGCAAATAACTCCTCTTTCCCTCTAGGTTTGGGGATAACCCCAGGCTGGGCTTCATGGAGAAATCTTTCCTGATTACTAACATGAATCCCAGAGCAGCCTCCGCCTCTCCCTGGACAGGATGAGAGGCTAACTGTAACCAGACCTAACTGGCCATCATGGGGAAACTGATCAGGATGGGGACACAGGAGAGGCGATTACTTCGACCAAAGAGGCTTCATTGGAGTCGCCTTGTTTTCCTCCTGGGAATGTTGATCATTGGTTCTACTTATCAGCACCTGAGGAGATCCCAGAATCCCCCCTCAGTGTGGACAAAGGTCTCCCCCCAGCAGCCTATTAAACTGGTCAGCAGAGACCTCCCCAATGATGAGATGACAGTGGCAGACAGTGACCCTCCAGAGGCTAGCTCTGAAGTGGAGGATGGGATGCTAGCAGCCCAAGACACGGTGATGATGGATGAAGCAGCACCTAGCATAGCAATGGAGGACACCCCCAATCCACCCAGAACAACCAAGATCCCTCCAATGTCACCAAAGAACAGTTATAGCCCTACAACAGCTGGCACAAGAAGACAAAAAGAAAACGTCCCACCCACACCTAGAGGAGCACCAAGTCACTTCATCTCAACTTCAGGCAGACAGAGGGTAAAGAGCTATATTCCAAAACCCAGGGGAGAGAGGAAGAACTCAAGCCCAACTCACACCAGGGAAAAAGGAAGGACGCATACCCCATCCCCAGCAGGTGCGCCTCTCACCATCAGCCCCACATCAACAGAGAGAGACAGTGAAACCATGGCAACCTATAGGCTGTTGGAGCCCAGATCTGAGAGAACCGCAGGAGAAACCACAGCAGCTTCTCTCAAGAGAATGGCTCTGAACACCGAGACTTCCTTAACACACGAAGTAGAAACAAACCTCGTGACTTCTTCAAGTTTGGTGGGAAAGAACACCCCGGGAAGTCTTAGAGGAGGGGAAAGAAATAGCTCTACCACTCCCCAGGGAGCAGTCCTGCAGCACACCCCTGCCACCCCTGAGGAGCAAATGACAGTAAGCACCAGGTTGGAGAGCATCCCAGCAACCATCGAAGGGTCTACTGCTGCCCGGAGAATTAGCAATCCCTTGTCCAGAACCAGCGCACCAGCCATTAGAATTGCCTCGGCCACCGACAGGGAAAAGAGACCTTTCACAGCACACAGCACCCTCATAACTCCCAAAGGCAAGGCAACCGTGAGCACACAGGTCCACCGCTGTGTGGTTGTGGAGCCAGCCCCAGCTGTACCCATGACCCCATCTCCAGGCGTGACAAGCATCCTGTTCCCAGAGACACCTAGTTCCGGTCCCTCGGCTTTGCCACCCGGCTGGCCAAATCTCCACCCCAAGGCGGAGTATCCTCCAGACCTGTTCAGTGTAGAGGATCGACGACAGGGCTGGGTGGTCCTACACATCTTTGGTATGATGTATGTGTTCGTGGCCTTGGCCATTGTGTGTGATGAGTACTTTGTCCCAGCCTTGGGAGTCATCACACACAAGCTGCAGATCTCTGAAGATGTGGCAGGGGCCACATTCATGGCTGCTGGAGGCTCGGCCCCCGAGCTCTTCACCTCTCTCATTGGTGTCTTTATCTCCCACAGCAATGTGGGTATCGGTACCATCGTGGGCTCTGCTGTGTTCAACATCCTTTTTGTTATTGGCACCTGTGCCCTCTTCTCCCGGGAGATCCTCAACCTCACCTGGTGGCCCCTGTTCCGAGACGTCTCCTTCTACATCCTTGACTTGTCTATGCTCATTGTCTTCTTCCTGGATAGTCTCATTGCCTGGTGGGAGAGCCTGCTGCTGCTGCTGGCCTACGCTCTCTATGTGTTCACCATGAAGTGGAACAAGCAGATTGAGCTCTGGGTGAAAGAGCAGCTTAGCAGGAGGCCAGTAGCCAAAGTCATGGCCCTGGGAGACATCAGCAAGGTAAGGCAGTCTAGTTCCAGCTTTCCCAGGCCTCTTTGGTGTGAAAGGGTAGGAGGAAGCTAAGGATGAAAGAAAGAGCGGAGCGCAAGACTGCAAGAGGCAGCTGCTCCCTTTCCCTGGCTGTTCTGTGCTCTGCCATCAGAACCTGTGGCCATGGCTCTACCCCAACCATCCTAAATACAGGTCCTGGTTATGATCCTTATTCTTCAGGAAAGAAACTGAAGCTAGAAGAGAAGTTAAAACATTCATCCAGGGTCACACGGCAAGCAGGCAGTGGAATCATGATTTGAATCCAGCTCAGACTGATAGATGTCTGGAAATGCCATTTGAGCCGGCTTTGGAGGAAGAAGAGAGACATAGCAGGGTGGGCGGGAAAATGCTAATCTCTTCTGAGTACAGGGGGTTCGGGGTTTAGGTGGCCCCGTTATTTTCAAGTATGTTTGTTCACAGGCTGGACTTGGAAAGAGTGTGGCTTAGGTGGAGTCTGTGGAGGGAAGGGGTTTTTCCCATTTAATATTGGAGATGAGGGGAGCCCCACTCACTCACTGACAAGCCAGCCCCCAGGCAGAGCCCTCAGTATGTACTGGAGCCCTGATAGCAGACATGCCAATGCTGGGACTTCTCTGCACCCCTCCCCGGGGGGGGGGGTTCCCTGCTTAAATCCATTGGATGGTTCAGAGACTTGAAAGATGACATCATATTGAGGAGGTGAGCTCTGAAAGCAAATCCCAAAGAGGGACCCCAATCTTTCCTGTTCCTGGAGAGTGAGTTTGGGTAAAGGTTGGCTCATAGCTTTTAGTGGGAGCAGAATCTTTTGCGCAAAGAGCATAGGATTTAGCTACTTAATCCCTAGCGGTTTTGATGAGTGGACAGGACGTCTGCCAACCTCTGCAGCAGGAGGCAAGGGATTGTGCTGCTTCCTTTAGAACTTTTGAAGTAACACGGTGTTTTGGTCAGAGCATGGACCCCTGAGTTCTAATCTGATGCCGCTTTTCAATTAACGGCAGGACCTGAGCAGGTCTCTTCCCGACCCTTTCCCAGTCTCTAGGGTAAATGATAGAGTCCACTTAATTACCAAAAGGTTCTAACTCTGACTTCTATGATAATGTCTGAGTCCAATGAGTCCAGTTCTGACAAGTCCCACAGTGGTCATTCCTCCATTAGTCATTTACACAGGGCACAGACAGGGGGAAAGTCCTGCCTGGGGTCACAGTGCCGGCTGGGTCAGAACTACCGTCGGACTCTCTAATCACCCTGTTTCCTGTCAGGCTGCTCCTCTAGGAAGCCACGGGCTTAGAGAGAGGGTGACTCCTTGCTGTGTAATTCACGCTGAGGAAGCAGGAACCTCTGTGGACAGGCGTCCTTATGGAGTCCTGGCTTCTCTGAGAAGATCTCTGTGTGTATCAGGGCAACAGTGTTCAAAACCCCTCTGACCTGCCTCCTGGCTCTTTGTAATGATTCTGCTTTCCTTGAAACTCAACACACTCTGGAATTACTGCTGCACTTGAGCAAGGCCATCAAAGCAAAGCTTGCTAAGTGAGTGATGAAAAACCCATAATTTTAATAGAGAATTTGTCCAACTTAATTGTCCAGGGCCAATAGTAGCAGCTCTTTGCCAAGCAGTGAGCAGGGGCTGATTGCAACTGTGTTCTTACTTTGTGTTGAAACTAATTCAGTAGGACTTTTAATTGACAGTATTATTGATGAAATGTTGAATTATTAACTATACTTGAAGGTAAATCCTACAGTACTTAACATATGGATGCATTGGATTTGCCATGAATAATGTCCATGTAAGAATAAGTATAAATGTTGGGCAGTGGTGGTGGCACACGCCTTTAATCCCAGAACTTGGGAGGCAAAGGCAGGCAGATTTCTGAGTTCGAAGCCAGCCTGGTCTACAAATTGAGTTCCAGGACAGTCAGAGCTACACAGAGAAACCCTGTCTAAAAAAAAAAAAAAAAGAAAGAAAGAAAGAAAGAAGGAAAAAAAGAATAAGTATAACTCAAAACTCAAAACTATAGCTGTTTAAAAATGATTTAAAGTTCCATTCTGGGGTGACTTTAAGCTACAGAGAGATCAAACCACCTTCTTTTGTGTCTGAATTTAACTGGCTATGAGCTGATCACACAGCTATGATCTGATCAGAGGGACTTAAGTTATACTGTATCTCACCATCAGTGAGAGGACAAGCCACTATGTTGATCCATAAAGCAGTTCTATGCAAACTCAGTCTTTGGTGTAGCAAACCATACTGGTTTTCAATCTTTGTGGCTTAATGGAAGCCTGTGCCTGGCCTGCAAAGTGTTTCTCCTTACCGATAAGCCATGAGAGCAGCCTCCTCTTCTCCTTTCTCTCCCTCTCCGCCCTCTCACTGGATAGTGGCTCTCCTGGATCACTGGGTCCCTTTAGTTAAACGTCATTGGAAAAGACGGGGCTCAGAGAAACCAGCCTTCTCCATCAACCATGGCTCTGAACTTGAGAAGTCCGGAGAGAAATGCTCAGAACAGAATGCGACATAAAACAATCACCCAGCTCAGAAACCTGGCCGCACCACACCTGTCGTCGGGTGAAAGTTCAGGCCCTCTGCTGGGAGAACACCCGCACATATCCATGCGCTGCCCCTACTCATGGTGGAGCTATTTACTTCCTAGCTACAGGGATGCCATGGAGCTGTGAAAGAGAGGTGTGGGGTAGCTTGCAGAGCAGAAGGTTTTTATTGCCTGGCTTTAGCAGAGTCTGCTGTTGCCTGGGGTGTCTCACCCCATTCACAGCAATATGATTTGTGGCTCCCTCACAAGATTCTCTTCCTTGATGCTAACTGTATCCCTCACACGGCCTTTCATTTAGGTACTTAACTAATAAACAGTGTGCACGGTTCCTCGGCTTGCCCATGGATCAGGGGATAGTTAACAGGACACCTGAGTTAAAACCCAAATATACTGATTCACCATCATCACTAACTATCACTGACTAGCCGTGTGTCTTTGGCCAGGTTAAGTGCCTACTCTGAGCCCCTGTCTCCTCATATGTAAGCTAGGGATAACAGTCTAGTTTTGTAGAATTTAATAAGAAATTGTTGCAGGGTGATGGTGCACAACTTTAATCCCAGCACACAGGAAACAGGGGCAGGTGGATCTATGAATTCAAGGTCAACAGCATGGTCTATGTAGTGTGAGTTCCAGGACAGTCAGGGTTACACAAAACTCTGTCTCAAAAAAGAAAGAGAAAGGGAGAGGGAGAGGGGGAGAGGGAAGGAGAGAGAGGGATTGTAAAGGCACAGGTATATGGAATGACCCTCATTAGCGTGGATTCCCTTCCTGACTCCTCCCTTCCGCTGAAGGGAGTTCCAGACTTCCCAGAACTGGCCCTGAAGAGACTGAACTAAATACATACAGAATAAGACTCTGGGCTCAGACTTTGGGTCACACTTAGCTTTCCCACCCAGTGGCAATGCAGAAGCAGATGTGCAGAGGGAGGGGAAGGAGCTCGTGTTCTTTGTTTGTTTGTTTGTTTTGGTTTTGGTTTTTTCGAGACAGGGTTTCTCTGTGTAGCCCTGGCTGTCCTGGAACTCACTCTGTAGACCAGGCTGGCCTCGAATTCAGAAATCCGCCTGCCTCTGCCTCCCAAGTGCTGGGATTAAAGGCGTGCTCCACCACTGCCCGGTGTGGTGTCTTTTTTCTCACCTGTGTTTCTCTCCTGGTCAGGGCTTCACCACTAGCTCTGCTCCGTGGCACCCAGCATGCCTTGGTATCAGGCCATAAAAAACTGCTGCTCTGCAAGCTGTCTCACACCTCTCTTCTCCTTCACAGCTCCATGGCATCCCGGTAGCTAGGAAGTAAATAGCTCCGGGCAGCCACATGGGTATGTGCGGGTTTTCTCTAAGCGGAGGGTCTGAAAATAGCTCCACAGTGAGTAGGGGCAGCAGTATGGTTATGTACGGGTGTTCTCCTACTGGAGGGCCTGAACTTTTACCTGACAGGTGTGGCCAGGTTTCTGAGCTGGGTGGTCATTTTATGTCGCATTCTGTTCTGAGCACACAATCAGAGAGAAGAGGTTTCTTGGGAGCTATGATTCTAATAAAATATATTTAAGACTATTTCCAGAAAAAATGATTTAGTATTGATCATATATATATATATATATATATATATATATATATATATAATTTTTACATCTTTACATCTATTTAGTGTGTGTGTTACATGCCTTCTTATGCCACAGTACATGTGTGGAGATCATGTGGGTCCTAGTGGATGAATCTCAGGTCATGAGACCTGCCCCTTTGAGCCATCTCAGCAGCCTATGGACAGTATTTTAGAGTCTCTTTTGACACTTAAGGCAGCATTATCGGGTTCACATCTACTGGTGTAAGGTGCCTTTTACGATCCCCAGTATGGCGATGGTAAATGTCTGCATGGCTGTCAACAGTCTCATTTATCTCTCTTTGAAACTTTATGTTGGGTGTTGAAGTACTTTGTGTGCTGTTTCTGGACTCAGATTACAAATATCTGAACTTCTTTAGCCATGAGTACTCACAGAGAGCCAACATTCTACGGAGAACTTATTGGCACCCATGGGTGACAGACCCTTCACTGCTTAGCCAGAAAGGACCAGCCAGGGTCAGAAGAGCAGCCCTACGGAGTGCCAATAGCAAAGGGGGTGTAAGGATATGAGTCCTTACAGAAACCCATTCTATGTTCCACCAAAGAATCCCTCAGGATGTGAGACTCTGAGGAAAGCCTGGCACTTGGTCCTGAACATGCCGTGGCCTGTTCTGTCCCCAGCAGGAATCTTCTTCGACCTGCAAGACACACCCAGGCAAAGCAGGATGGATGGTCTTCCTATCTCCTGTCAGGATTGATATTTGTCTTGGGGGGTCATATCTGTGGCCTGTATAGCCAGCTGCTTGCTGTAGAATGGGGAGCCTATGGATAAAATGCAGCCATCTTGGTCCCTCCTACCTCTGTGGCTGTGGGTCCCATTCATGTTAGGTTCCAGAGAAGCTACTGTGCTCTAAGAGAGCTCATCTTGGCTGGGCTGAGGGATGTCCTTCAACTGTTTAACTAGTCCTTGATGTCCTTCTAATTGTCAGAATAAGATAGAAGGAATCTCTCTCTCTCTCTCTCTCTCTCTCTCTCTCTCTCTCTCTCTCTCTCTCTCTCTCTCATTGTTACAGCTCACAATGGCCTCCAGCGCTGGTCCCAGTTGAATCCTCAGTCTTTGAATCACTGCAGCCCAATGGTAGAGTGCTTGCCTGAGTGTATAACTGGATGAAGTTTTTAGAGTTCCCCAAACAGGCAGTGCCAGCAGATGACACAAGAGACAATTATTAATAGCACAGCACGAACATCCACACAAGTCTATTCCAACTGCTTGTTGTTTCCACAGATACATGTGTGCCTGAAGCGGTGTTTCAGGCATCCATACAACACAGTGATATTTTCTCCCATGGAACATGATGGGATTAAATATCAGAGTAATATTTGTGGTGCTCTATGAAGAACAGCATGCATTCTAGATGCTCTGCCACCTGAACTAATTAGAGAACAACTCCAACAAGCAACTGCTTAGTGAGGGGGCATAGAAGTGAGAGTGGTAGTTAATAAGGGGATTTCAGAGTGTGAGGAGTTACTGTGAGGGAAACGCACAAGGATAGGGTAGTGAGGACCCTCCCTGAGGGGGAACAGGGGAGGCTAAAGAGTGGGCTTCAGGATAGAACTGGGCAAACATTCCTGCAGGAAGGAAGAACACTCTCAAAGGCCCAGGGCTGGAGGAACCCGGCACATCAGTGCCGTTAGTGGTCAAGGCAGGGGGACTGGGAACTGGGTACCGAGTTTGGGGTTCATTTGAGGCACAGGAAGAGAGGATCAGACTCCTGTTCCAGAGGTTCTCATCCCCAAACTGCTGTGTAGAGAATGAGTTATAGGTGCACAGCAAAGGAAGGAGGAGTAGCAACAAGTCTGACTAGGAGCTGTTGGAGCACCCAGCTTCCAGCTGTGCGTGTGTGTTTGCATGTGCACGCACGCATATGCACACCGTAGTCTTATCTTATTCCCAAGGGATGCATGTCATGATCCCTACTGGACAGATCTAAGATTTATATCGTTTACTTTATAGGTCTTTTCTTTGGCATAACTAAAATTTATGTACCATTATGTTTGCTTTCAAGCCCTTGCTAAATAAGATAAGGGTTGTTTGAGTACAAGCACTGCAAAGTGAGGACGGTCCGATAACTAAGGTAACTGCTAAAGGACTGGTGGGCGGGTAGCAAATATACTGTGGACACACTGAACACAGATGGTTCATGTCCCTGGCAGGATTTTCGGGGACAGCCTGAGAGTGCATTAAGCTACTCAGAACACCATACAATTTAGAAGTTACAATTTGTTTGTTTCTGGAACTTTCCATCAACTAGGTCTGGACCCCAATTGAATGCAGGACACTGAAACCAAGGGAAGTGAACCTGCATCTCACATGCACACAGGCACACACATATGTGCACACAGCCGTCTGTGGAGACGTTATCGTCTGAACTTGGCAATGAGGAGGGAGGGTGGGAGAAGTCTAGGGTGGGGCTGAGCTCTTTGGCGTAAGCAGAGAGTGATCCAGCCACAAAGAAAGAGAATCCCGGAGGGGAAATGAAAATCATTTCAGGAAACTCAGGAACTCTGTTCAGGAGTGGTAAGCCTGGGCTCTTCTGTGGCTACCAAGGAGACGATTGCACACAGGAGCCTGAAGATGGGGCATCAGGTCTGGATGTGAAGTGTGAATCTGTGGGTCCATAACAAATGTCACAGTCAAGGGAGGTCCAAAGAACTGAGATGAGAGAGAAAGAGCAGACCCTGTCTTATACTCGCAGCCTGTCAGGTCTGTGATACGGTGACAAATCAAACACACTTCTGGCTCTCCTGGAGCTCAGCTTAATGGAGGAACTGGAGCTGGTCCAGCCTTTGTGGTACCTGATACTTATTAAGAAGGAGAATATAAAACCATTTCTACAAAATTAGGCAGTAGAGGGAGAGAGGCCCTGCAACCTAAGCCTCATCAGCTTCACAGTAACACGTCCTCCTTGGTGGGGAAGATGGAGGCGTCAAAGCCAATAGTTACAGCATCATGTAGAAATGTTTTGGCAAGTGTTCAGGGACTTCAGAGGGTCAGGGAGGTCTGGTAGAGCGGGATACAGGAGGCTGTCCTGAAGGAGTGTGGTCTTGCCAACCTGAGCTGAGGTTGGACCAGAGGAACGGGATGTCTGTGAGGAAGGAGACTGCAGCTGTGCCATACAGGGCGTGGCCCCTGGCCCCAGCAGCTGATCACTTGAAATGAGTGCAGAAGAGGAAGTGTGAGATGCCCACCCAGCACTAGGCATTCCAAAAAGAATGCAAAACAGTGCAACTTCTTCACGTCCATTGCGTCGCAGGGGCACACCTAGAGGACTGCAGAGATAGCTCAGTGGTAGATTACTCCTCTGATCTTGATCCCTGGCACGATAACCACAACAAAGTTTAGCTGGGCGGTGGCGGTGGCACACAGCTTTAATTCCAGCACTCAGGAGACAGACAGACAGATCTCTATGGGTTCAAGGCCAGCCTGGTCTACAGAGTCAACTTCAGAACAGCCAGGGCTGTCTCAAAGTAAAAAGCAGGTTATGAGAATGAGTCACAGGCTGGGTGGGGCGGCACGTGTGCTTTATCCCAGCGTTTGGGAGGCCGAGGCAGGCAGAGCTCTGTGTGTTCCAGGCCAGTCAGTGCTGCACAGTGAAACCCTTTCAAAATGCAAAAACAAAACTAAGCCGAGCAAAAGAAAACCCGGTGCTGCACTGTGGATGAGCAGGGGACCCTCTCTCTCGGGGACAGTGGGGTTCTAGAACACAGTGTGACTGATGTACTCGAAAGTCACTGTGGCTGAGGGGTGAAGAATAAACCTGGAGAGTGGAGAGTGGAGGCCCAACTGAGCAGCCTGGGCCCAGGCCTGCTGACTGGCTTACTGGTATGTGCTATAAGGCAGACAGAGGAATATGCTCACAGCTACTTCTAATTCCAGTTCCAGGGGTCCAACACCACTTTCTGACCTTCTTGAGCACAAGGCACCCCATGATACAGATACACACGTGAAGGCAAAAACACTCGTTCATATTAAACAAACCGTTTTTTAAAAGGTCGACATAAGTGTGTTGATCTGAGTTTGATTCCTGGAACCCACAAAAAGTTGAAAGAGAATCAACTCTGCAAAGTTGTCTTCAGACTTACACACACACACACACACACACACACTCACACTCACACACAATCAAGCCTCCACACAAAGCAACAATAATATACAAAATATAGTCATTTAAAAAAAAAAAAGAAATGGCTGAGAGTTGCATAAGTGTGTGGCTCAGTATTCAAGGCAAGGAGAGGCTAAACAGCAAGATCATGCACCCCACCCCCACCCCACAAAGGGCTTCAAAGCTAGAAGTGCATACTGAGACTGCCCATGAGCACACAGAGAGTTATTTTAGCTTGAATAAAACTGAGCAGCAGAAAAACCATTAGGGATGTGCACTGTGGAGCGAAGGTCAGTCTCTTGGCTCTCTGTGGACAGAGCAAACCATTCCGAAGTGTAGCCTGCCCCCACTCGCCTGCCTCCAGCGGACTCGGTGGGAGAAAGCTGAGGTGGACACACAGTGATCAGTGAGGGGGGGGGTGGGCAGTGGCAGCTAGTGCTGTAGGCTGCCACCTCCTTCTCGGTAATCTCTCAGGTGTGCGCTAGAGGAGCTTATTGAAGCTCCCTTTCACGCTCAGCTTGGTCATTTCAGCTCTGCGGCACTCACCTAGTGACCACTCATTCTTTACCAGTGAGTACCAGCCACCCCAGCCTTCCCTACCCTTCAAATGTTGTCACTACGTCCACTGCAGGAAGCCTTTCTGAGCACCTCACACGGCAGCACCACGTATGCCCCTTTTATTGTGACCCACGCTCTTCTTTGCTTGCATCTGTGTGACAGATAGGTCTCAACTCCTTTCTGAATGCAAACTCTGTGTCCTCAATATCTTTTCTCCCCCTAACCACCAACACAGCCCCTTATCTAGCACAGTGCATGTGCTCACTATACGAGCGGAGTGACGGGACTGGATGGGAGGGTAGTCTGTGGTCAGGTGGTATTTTCAGAGCTGAACAGAGGCGGATTTCTGAGTTCAAGGCCAGCCTGGTCTACAAAGTGGGTCCCAGGACAGCCAGAACTATACAGAGAAACCCTGTCTTGAAAAAAACCAAAAAACCAAAACACCAAAAAACCAAACAGAGCTGAACAGAGAAGGAAGCTGTTCTGCTCCTGAGTCTTAGTGGCCAATGAGGGAAGCAGAGGGATGTAAAGATAGTCACTAAGGCAACTGTACCTAAAGATAGTGTTACAGGCCACCTGGGATTGTCTGTGACCCCTCCTTACCTTTGTTGAGAGCTACAGGTCAGGGGACCAGAGATGACTGCATCAAAAGATCACTACATGGTAAAAACAAAAACAAAAACAAACAAATAAACAAAAAACCAGACAGACAAATGTAGGCTCTAGGGGATGGTAGTTTACTTCTGTAAAGCACCCCATAAAGGGGGCTGAGGTAGGAGGATCACCACAAAGGCCAGCCTGGGCTCCATAGTGAGTTCTAGGCTAAGTTAGCCTGGGCTACATGGTAAACCCATCTCTAAAAATAAATGAAAGACTGGACTCTAGTTGAGTAGCCAATTCAAGGTTACAAATGCAAAGAGAGTGAGTCTGGTGGGCTTCAAGTTTCTTCAAATTTGACCTCACTCCTCAGCAGGCAGTCCCACAGCTCCCCTAAAACACAAGCACCGATCCGATCCCACAGCAAGACTTTTTTTTTTTTTTTTTTAAATAAGTAGCCTGGTTATTTTTTTTAAAAGATTTATTTATTGTTATATGTAAGTACACTGTAGTCTTCAGACACACCAGAAGAGGGCATCGGATCTCATTGCGGATGGTTGTGAGCCACCATGTGGTTGCTGGGATTTGAACTCAGGACCTTTGGAAGAGCAGTCAGTGCTCTTACCCACTGAGCCATTTCACCAGCCCACAGCAAGACTTTTGAATCACAAGATGTGCTAATGCTGTTCAACTTTCAAGGGGAAAGTGAGGTTGAGGGTGGGGTCTAGCTTAAAGGGTCATGGAGAAAGCTTTATACAAGAATCCACCCCGGTTTTCTGAGCAAGAACAAATGATACGAACCAGGTTAGCAGAGAAGGACAGAGAGAACATCTTTGGCAGAGGGAAAGGGCATGAACAGGGGGAGGAGTAAGAATTGATGAAGTGAATCTATCATCCACATAGTAAATATACTGCATCTTTATCATGTCTGTTCACATGCAAAGAAATTGGGGGGAATGCTAGGGCAGAAATGAATAGGCACCTATAAGAGGAGGCTGGAGAGATGGCTCGGAGGTTAAGAGCACAGTCTGTTCTTCCAGAGGTCCTGAGTTCAAATCCCAGCAACCACATGGTGGCTCACAACCATCTATAATGGGAACTAGCACCCTCTTCTGCTGCACAGGTATATACGCAGGCAGAACACTGTATACATAATAAATAAATTTAAAGAGATGAACAGAGGATGGTGACATTTAAATGGAGACCTGAAGTAAAAGGGGAGAGGAGCCAAAATAGGGCAAATAGCAGGAGGAGGAGGAATAAGACGAGGAGGAGGGGGAGGAAGAGAGAAGGAGGAGGAAGAGGAGGAGGAGGAAGAAGAGGGGATGAGGAGGAGGAGGGGGAGGGGAGGATGAGAAGAAGGAGGTGGGGAGGAGGAGGAGGGGGAGAAGGGGAAGGGGGAGGGGGAGCCTGGGATGTGCTTTCCAGGCAGGTGAAACATTTGAGAAAAGGTGTCGGGCATGTTGAGACATTTTCTTAGGACAGATTAGATCCTGGGGTGTTTTGGGGTTGCAGTAGCAGCTTCCCTAGAGGGAAGGACAGGAAGGACAGGTAGAGATGAAAAGGCAGGGTCTCTCCATGACATCTTGTGACTCATCTTGACCTCTGTTCCCCTCCGCAGCCCAGTGAGGATGCCATCGAGGAAAATGAGCAACAGGACAGCAAGAAGCTGAAGGTGGGTGATGTGTGCAGCTCGCCCAGCGGGGGCAGTGCAGCATCCCAGTTTGAGCAGGGACATTGCAGGATCTCAGCATATGTCTGAACACCAGGTTGCTGTGGTCCTGATGCTGTGCAACCTGGTCAACTCAGGGAGGCCTGGGAGGCTCCTGGGAGACACCAGGGTGACCCGGGAAGGAGCAGGCTGTGTGGTGAGAGCCTCTAGGCTCCACATGGTGCTAGTTTGGGAACTAAATTCTTAACATCTGTCCCAGACAATCAGATTCTATATCTACAAGATGCGATTTGGACTAGAGAAACTCAAGTTCTAATCTCCAATCCCAATGTTGATTGATAGAATTTCTATTACTGATAGCTTCAGCATATCCAGAGCTAAGGGACTAGGGGGCAGGGCCTAAGGTTTCTGAAAGACTGGCGGAAGGAGTTATAGGAGCTTTGAAAGGAGGCAGGATGGCAAACACCGAAGTGGATGCTCACACCCAGCTATTGGATAGAACACAGTGTCCCCAATGGAGGAGCTAGAGAAAGTACCCAAGGAGCTGAAGGGGGCTGCAACCCTGTAGGTG
>NC_034599.1:59841599-59849952 GCF_900095145.1 Mus pahari | reverse complement strand
TCCTGGTGGAGGTTGTGGGACTCACAGAAGGTGCAGAAAGAGAGAGAGAGAGAGAGAGAGAGAGAGAGAGAGAGAGAGAGAGAGAGAGAGAGAGAGAGAGCGCGCAAAGGAAGCAGGGGCACAGGGCTAAAGACGCCCTCTCTCTGGTCTCTGGGAAGGAGGCAGGTTGGAGGGGAGGCTCTCCTGCAGCCCCTCCCCTGACCCGGGCAGGGACCCACTGAGGTCTGTCCGGCTCTCCCCTTGCTCAGCTCCCGTCTGTGCTGACCCGAGGGAGTAGCTCGGCCTCGCTGCACAACAGTATCATCCGCAGCACCATCTACCACCTCATGCTCCACAGCCTGGACCCCCTGGGGGAAGGTAAGCAAGACCTCCTCGCACCTGCTTGTCTTCCCCATGCCATGCCTCCCCTCCCACTACCGAAGAGAATTTGGGACTTGCAAATGCTAGTGACCGTGGGCTGAGATGAGAGGACAGAGGAGAGAGTTGGTTGTGAAAGCTAGACAGCCTGGAAGACAGGAAAGTTGTAAGGCCTGGTCTCATCAAGACAGAGCTATGTGGAACATGACCATGGTTGGGGTGCTTAAGTGATACTCTACCGTTTCTCTGCCTCAGTGTCTCTGTCTGCATAATGAAGGGCTTTATCTACAGCCAGGGCACAAATACCATGGCCTATTTAGATCTGTGTTGGGATAGATTTAGTGTCCCATAGGGATGCTTCAGGGAACACCTCCACAGCTCTCTGGCATCTCTCTTTGCTTCGTATTCAGCTCTGGAGTCATAGGAAGCTTGCTCTCCCCACCCCACCCCCACCCCTCCGTTTCAGCCAGGAGTCCTAAAGGACACTTCAGGATATGTCACATCCACTTGGGGGGGGGGCAGTGCACAGGGTAAATGCAGTGTCTAAGGTGCTGAACTTGAACTTGACATAATAGCAGCAGTGGAGAGTCCCATACCTCACAAGTCTTTCTGCTTGATTCCCCAGAGTGCTACCCCACATGTCTCTTACCATCCATCCTACTGCCTGCCTCTCAGGAAGTCTCCGGCTCCCTTTGGGCCCACCTTTTCTGGGTCTCTGGTGCAGAACTAAACCCAAGTACGAGGCCCACTCGGAAAAAGCTAATGTTGAGCAAAACCAGGGCATGCAGTTAGGCAGGAGAGCCTCAATATAGCATGCAAGAATGAGTCCCAGGAAGACCCCTGGCTGGGGCACATTCTAGGACCTCAGAATTTCATGAGGCCCTGACCTACCCCTCCAGACACATTATGGGACATTGGGACATTATGTGTTTAAAAATATAGTGTACTAGAAAAAGCAGTGTTGAAGATAAGTCAGTGAGAGTTTCCTTAGAAATTCTTCAAGGTGAGCCTGAGCGACATGGGAGAAGTGAGCCCCAAATGAACAGTACCTCTAAGGAATAAGCAGATGGGGGCAGCTCAGGTGCTGAAGGCTGGGGTGGACCTGTCCTGGCTCTTTAGGTCATGCCTAGCCATTCCCAGCAGAACCACTGACTCTAGGCCAGTTCCTGAAAACAAAGAACTTCTCCAGCATGGACTGTGGGGCTCCCAGACCCGTCCACCTCTGTGATCAGGCTGCCAGCTGGCCTTCTTGTCCTAACAGGATTATGCGATGCTCGGGCCAGGCCGAGGTCAGAGGAGATTGGCACTAAGGAGATGATCCAGCCATGCTGGGTGGGGACAGGGCACTTGAGGGAACAGTGCCAGGGAAGCTGGTGACTGTTGTCCCAGCCAAGACCTGTTCTATGGACTGTGGGTGTGGTAAGCCAGGGGTCAGTGAATGACTGCAGGTGTTTCCTGGGATGCAGCTGGAGTCTGATCATTTGCCAGTGCCTCTGCCTAGCGGGGCCAGGTCCTCCCAGGCCCCTTTGTTCCCAAGCCACCCCAGATATCTGTTTCCCAGGCAGATCCCAGGTGGCCATCCAGATGTTTCCGCCCTTCCCCGGTGGAACTCCCCAGATCCGGCTCTCCACAAGAGATGTTCCCTGTCCTCTGAACTCTTACCTCCCCGGCCAGGGTGGTGTTTTCCTCCCTTGATTACCATGCTTCTCGTGTGTTCTGTCAGATGTGTGGGAGGGAGCAGCAGTGGAGGAGACATCTGGCAGTGACCTGGGAAATGAGAGGCCAGGGCAAGTGATGTGAGTCCCTCCAGCCAATCAGATGTGCCAGGGCCAGTGTGGGGAGCCCAGCTTGCCTTTCTTTGATTATGGCGGTCCTCTGTTAAGCAGGATGCTGCAGCTATTGATTAGTGCCTAGAGGGCTCTGGGCATTCTGGATCTAGGTGGCAGAGTTGTTCTGAAGTCCTGAACGCTCCAGGAAGACCAGCTAGGTGCCAGGACACCTTGAGGGACCAGAGGGGCCATAGCAGCGAGCCTGCACATGAACTTACTGCCAAGGCAGCGGCAGCAGATGAACAGCCCAGAGGGTTTAGGGCACAGGTAGCAAGGAGGAAATGCCAGGGCTGCTTTTCTCTTTCTTGACCATCTTGGAGCCACGCAGAGCCTTCATTCCATCCAGCTTCCCAGACTGTATCTTCTCAGCATCCTTGCAGTCTGCCTGACTCCCTCCCCCATGAGATGATCTTCAGGGTCTCTTCTGACTCAAACCCTCTAAAACACTGGGCATCTTCTCCATAGACTTCTGCTCTCAGTGGATAGCTGCTGGTCACTATTGCTATCAGTCCACCACCTCACTGTTACAGCCAAAAAGCAACATAGTGACTTTTTCTAGGGGCTTTTAAAAAATTCAGTCCTGCATAAATCAACCAACCATCTACAACTACAATCCTGGAAGGCTTTTACAGGTGACATATCTGAGGGATGGAGAGGCTGAGGAACCAGCCAGATGGGCCATCACTATAGCACACCTGATCAGGTGAAGATTCATACCCAGGCCCTCAGGCTCCAGCATGTGTGCCTGATGGTGAGGTTGAAGCACTGCTGGGGTCAAGCATCCCTGTCTCCTGCATCCTCAAGTCAGGGCTCTGGGTGCATCATGATGTTGCCATTTGCAGGGAACACACAGGCGTTCCCAAGTAACCCAGTGTCTGTGGACAGAGCTAGCTTGCATTTAGAAGAGGAACCAGGTGGCCATTACCTCATGTGCCCATTTGTACCATTGCTCTGCCTGCCCTTCCCCACCCTCATGACAGCTGACAGGGGGACCGCCTAAACTCCCACTTCTCAGTCCGTCTCTTCCTTCTCTACCTCAGTGTTACTCATGGGAAGTCTTTTGCACATTGCCTGGCACATAGTCATGGAGGGAGAGAGGGGCTTTCTCTATGTAATTTCTCTTGCCTGGAAATCAGGGCAGCTCTTCTGTGCTTGCCACTCTAGAGGTTTCCAGCAAAATCTATCCCAGTAAAATGTGACCCCACTTGGAATCTGTCTGGGACCCAAAGGGTATGGCCAAAGCTTGATCCCTCCCTGCTTTCTGCAGGGAAGGCAAGGCTCAGGGGGAGCAGATCCCTGGAGCAGCTTGCACAGAATATGCTATTCTAACTTCTAGTAGTTTGTGAAGAATAAGCTAAAAGGGACCTTAATACTCATCTAGTCCAAGATGGCAAAAAAAGGTCCTTTGCCACCAGATCTCCTCTTCCTGGCCATCACAGACATCAATGACTGATCCTGGCCATCACAGACATCAATGACTGATCCTGGCCATCACGGACATCAATGACTGATCCTGGCCATCACGGACATCAATGACTGATCCTGGCCATCACGGACATCAATGATGGA
Organism: Mus pahari; assembly: GCF_900095145.1. Classification (NCBI taxonomy): domain Eukaryota; kingdom Metazoa; phylum Chordata; class Mammalia; order Rodentia; family Muridae; genus Mus; species Mus pahari. Next base: position 59,846,197 of record NC_034599.1, on the reverse strand, counting down.
TCCTGGCCATCATGGACATCAATGACTGATCCTGGCAGGGACTCTCCTACCGAATTTGGGTCAGAGGTCTCAAATGAGCCATTGCTTGAAGTCATAAAGGAAGTGCATCCTGCAGGCTGGTCCCAAAGCAGCCATATGTTTGTCAGAGAGGAAATAGGGGGAGCACTTGCCCAAGGTCATAGCCAGTTAGTGATGGCACAGGGACTCAGCCAAGTTTACAGATGGGACACCAGGAATAGGCCAGGTGAGATCAGCCGCAGATACCACAGGCCTACGCCAGCCTTCCCGGCCCTGTCAGCTTCAGGCAGTTCAGGGTCCTGACTGAAAGGTATGCCCAGCGGCCCCAGAAGCCCCAGATAAGATGTCTTCCTTTCTCCTTCGCAGCCCGCCCCTCCAAGGACAAGCAGGAGAGCTTGAACCAGGAAGCCAGAGTCCTCCCCCAGACCAAAGCAGAAAGCAGCCCAGACGGTGAGAGGATGGCCAGACTGGCCGCTGGCCAGGTTTCTCCTGACACTGCCCCTGCTCCTGTCATAGCCAGTGCAGAGCAGACACTGAGGCGCATGTCAGTCAGTGTCCCCGAGATGTTTCCTTCAAATATTTCTGTGACAGGCTCCCAGTAACGTCCTCCTGGCTCTCCTCAGATGAGGCAGGCGAGGGAAGGCCAGGGGAGCACCCAGTTCCCGTCTCCTATTTCCTAAGTCACATCCCAAGTGAGACTCTATTTCTTCTACACAAGGACATTGTTGCTAGTGACTGGTTTGAAGTGAGCAGGCTTACTGAGGGCAGGTGACCTGGAGCCCAGTGACAGAAGCCTAGCACGCAGGACATCATTGACTCGTGGGCTCTGCCACTAGGCTTCCCTGGCTCACTCAGGAACCCTTAGAGAGTCGTTCTTTCTAGTCCATAGCCAAGGAGACCAAGGTTCAGAGAGATGATGTGAACTGCTCAAAACCACACAGCCAAGAGGTTGTTAGCCTGTAGCTAATCTGAACATTTCATGGTTTCCAAGGGCCTCTACTCCACCGTTCTGATCCATAGTCTCAGAGCAGTTTGCCTTTGACCTTAGTGGGATCCTTTGCAAAGGACCAGCCCTCCCTGCTCCATTAACCCAAGTAGTTCCAGCATCCCTGGCTACAATTCCAGGAAATGCCTTCGAGTACAGGGCAATGCTTCCCAGATGTCCCCTCATCCCTCCCGCATTCAGGAGACTGGGCAAGCGCAGTTCCCAGCTCCCGAAAGCCTCCCGAGCCCCTCACAAATGCCCTGTAGCCTCTCCCTCTCCTGCCCGTCTCTGCAGCTGTCCCCAGAACCTGCTCAGTTCTCACCTAACCCATGTTTGTCCTTTAAGAGGATGAGCCAGCCGAGCTCCCTGCGGTCACGGTCACTCCAGCCCCTGCTCCAGACGCCAAGGCAGATCAGGAGGACGATCCAGGCTGCCAGGTAGGCTCTCAGCCTCTGCACAGCTGGAGGAATTTCAGAGGCCAAGGAAGGGCTTTCTGGCCAAAATAACTCCTGATATAATAAGGCCTGAAATCCTGTTTCTGGCCAAAATAACTCCTGAAATAATAAGGCCTGAAATCCTGTTTATCTCTGTGGGGTGAACCATCCCCCTTCTCTAAAGTCATTTGGAAAAAAAAAAACAAAAAAAGCACACACTTTCCCGACCCAGACCCAGACAGCTCATGGCGACACCCAGCGTGAGATAATACGTACCTCAGAGTGTGTGTGCACAGCCACGTGCTATAAAGAACACAAGGAATTGCTAGTGTGTCAGCCAAGCAACCAGAGACTGAGTCCACTGTCCCAGACCACCAGTGGCTTAGGTGCAGGAAGAGTGCTGCTGGTAGGTCCTCCATCATTGTTGCATCCTTATCCATGCCTCTACCCATAGCTTGCTAAGACTCAGCACTGCTTTGCCTTGAGAGCATCTTCTTCCAGCACTCTCTGGAAGCCAAGCTTATTTTTTCTACTATGGGTCTTGTTCACGTGGTTCCTTCTCCCCAGAACCCCCTCTCTCCATCCCTCGACAGCCTTGTGTGGCCTGGTGTGGGTAGAAAGTTCCCTTGTCTTTGAGGCTTTCCTGGAGCCCCAGAATCCAGATGCTCCGGGGACTTTGCACCTGACACGGGGCTTCCACAGCTGCTTCCTGTTTTCTGAGCCTCACCTAGTTCCCCTACTAGGGAAGGTTCCTGAAGGCAGCATCCAAGTCTGAGCCATGCCAGCCTCCACCTCAGAGGGAAACATCCTGCCTAGCGTTCAATACAGGTCGAGTGACCAGCAATAAACAGATGTTAAGTCAGCAAGTTCTAGCCTTGCTCTTCCTATTCAGCGCCCAGAGGCACACTCTTCTACCATCAGCAGTCCAGCAATCTTGGGGCTCTGTCTCTCAGGAGTTGTCTTCTGGTGTGTGAGCACCAAGCAGGTCTGTCATGGCCAACTCATGCGAAAAGGAATGAGAGGATGCTGAGCCTCAGAAGGAGCAGGGTAGAGGCCCAAGAAGGTTCCTGTGACTCTGTTTGCTGTCCTTCCTCCCTGTTTACCTGTGTGCAGATGCTATGACTGACCTCGACCCTAAACTATCAGTCTAGCCCTCCAGTCTGTAGGTGACCAGTTCCCAGTCTTAGAATCTATTCAACCTAAGTCATAGGTCAAGGGTCTGGTGCATAACCAGACAGCCATGGTCCTGGGAAAGATTGGGAACCTTCACTGCCACACAGAAGGCTATTAGGCATGCATTTCCAATAAGATCCCAAGGTAACTATTTTTGGGAGCCAGGGAAGGTGAACCAGCTGGGTGGTCTCATACCTAATGACTTAAATGGACCACCATCTCAGGAAACCTGCTCCGGTGGTGGGGCCAGAGGAGGGAGGCAGGAGTGATCTCAGAGAAATCAAACTCATTGCTGATTCAAAGTCTAGGCATCTCCAGAGCATAGCGCTTTGCTTCTTCATCTGGTTCTCGACTCTGGTTGCATATAGGAGAGTATGGGAAAACTTTAAAAAGTTGTTCCCTGCTTACCCACTGAGTCAGCATCCCCAGGGCAGGCCCTCCAGCATCCTGGTTTAAGACATTTCCAAGTAGGCTGGGCATGATGGATCATGCATTTAATCCCAGCACCCAAGGTGGCAACACAGGCATATCTCTGTGAGTTCAAGGCCACCCTGGTCTATTGGTCTATATGCCTGTCTGCCAGGGCTTCACAGAGAGAGACCCTATCTAAAAAAAAAAAAAAAACAAACAAAAAAAAAAACTAAAGAAAAACTTGCTCAAGGGATTAGACTATCATGTTACAGGTCGTTTCAGATCTGGGACCATCAAAATCAGTGGCTAGGACAACGAGGATGTGAACTATAGACAATCTCTTCCATCTCAGAGGTGCTTAGTCAGCTGATATGGGTAAAGCCAGATATCTGCATTTCTAATAAGATCCAAAACTAACAAGTTTGGCAGTCAGAGGCTTCTTCAGACTCGGGATGTTAGTTTGGTGGTCAAAAGGTCGAGAACCAAACTACAGATGTTCAAATCCCAATGCCATCATATACAAACTGTTGACCACGGGCAATTTCCTCTACCCTAGTTTCTCCACTAGTAAGATTGGTACAATTCTATGTATTGATGGGTCCATGAAATACAGCAAATACTATTGTTGTTGTTGTTATGAAGTCATTTACAATTGTGTCTGACATGTAAGAATGTGTGACAAATAGGTATATGTGTCATCATCTTATGCATACAATATAAGTTTGAGAGTTCAGTGGACTTATTTAGCAAGGTGTTGTGTCTGGCAAAGCATCAGGCCATATTAGGCAATGTGGAAGCCTGGCGCCTAGGACAAGGGAGGAGATAGTCCTGTTCCAGTGTGTAGGTTCCGTGTTCAGTTTTGGATGCTCACTCAAGGAATGGCTAATTAGAACAAGTTCTTCTAGCTGTGGCAGCCTCTATGCTAGAGCATTCAGGAAGCTGGAAGACCCAGCAATCTTCAGCTCACAGAGCAGCTATCCTGTGGACGAGTACTTAGGCATGCTGTATATGTCTCCACAGAGTAAACTATGCGGTGGGGTGGTGGCGCCTGGCCACAGATACTGCCTTCAAACCCGTCAGTGCTGTTAATGGTGGGGATGTTGCTGTAGATGGTGAGTTTTCCAGTCTTGGAAGTAACCAAATAAAAGCTGGATGACTACTGGGCAGGCATGGCATGATGGGAAGTTTGCTGGGCCAGTCCTCTGGATATTTAGCTGTACAGATGCTCTCTGACAGCAACAAAATAAAATCAGGGAGCAAGTGGGATGAAAATCAGGCAGAGCTGCCGCCGGCCATTCATCTGCTATCTTTGCATTGTAGGAAGATGTGGGCGAGGCTGAACAAAGAGGAGAAATGAAAGGTGAAGAGGGTGAAAGGGAAACCGAGGCAGAAGGAAAAAAAGAAGGGGAAACTGAGGCAGAAAGGAAAGAAGATGAGCAAGAAGAAGAAACTGAGGCAGAAGGAAAAGAAGAACAAGAAGGGGAAACTGAGGCAGAAGGAAAAGAAGATGAACAAGAAGGGGAAACTGAGGCAGAAGGCAAAGAGGAACAAGAAGGGAAAACTGAGACAGAAGGAAA
>NC_034599.1:59838699-59841459 GCF_900095145.1 Mus pahari | reverse complement strand
GAGGAACAAGAAGGGAAAACTGAGACAGAAGGAAAAGAGGAACAGGAAGAAGAAACTGAGGCAGAAGGAAAAGAAGATGAACAAGAAGGGGAAACCGAGGCAGAAAGCAAAGAAGTTGAACAAGAAAGGGAAACTGAGTCAGAGGGCAAAGATAAACATGAAGGGCAAGGTGAAACCCAAGCAGATGACACTGAGGTGAAAGATGGTGAGGGTGAAACAGAAGCCAATGTTGAAGATCAATGTGAGGCCACCCAAGGTGAGAAGGGTGCAGATGGTGGAGGGGGAAGTGATGGAGGGGACAGTGAGGAAGAGGAGGATGAAGAGGAGGAAGATGAGGAAGAGGAGGAAGATGAGGAAGAGGAGGAGGAGGAAAACGAGGAGCCTCTGTCCCTGGAATGGCCTGACAGCAGGCAGAAGCAGGCCATCTACCTCTTCCTCCTGCCCATCGTGTTCCCGCTCTGGCTGACAATTCCTGATGTACGGAGGCAGGTGAGAGCATCTAGCTGTGTCTCAGGCTACCCATCCTGAGAGGCTCCGAGGCCTTTACGTAGAAGGCTGGGGAACCCAGCTGGGTGGACATCACCATGAGGATGTGGGGTGGGACTGTAGCTCTGCAGGGGAGTATGCAGTACACTCAAGTCAGGAGCTGGGGACCTCAGGTGTGCCCTACGCCTGCCACCATATGCAGTGTGGACCAGTCCCTGTTGGATTCCAATTTCAGTATTCTGAATGCAGTTTGGGAATGATGGCCTTGTACCCCATCCAGAGTTCATAGAGGTTGTCTGAAAACCCAGGTTGATTATTGCTATTTCTCCACAAATCATTCTCTCTGTAGGGAAATAATACAATCCACATAAAGTCCAGAGAGGAATGGGGCAGGGGTGGTGGTGGTGGTGGTAGTGGTGGTGGTGGTGGTGGTGGTAGTGGAAAGCCAAATTCAAGTACTTAGCTAGGTGTGATTCCAGAGCAAGTCCGTAGCGCTCTCTGGCCTGGTCCTGCCAAATGCCTGGCTGATAAGCCAGCATCCTGTACATCTCTTCTTACCGATTGGCTCCAGGGACTCCCTGGGGACAGGGCCATGGCTCCGTGTACACTGCTTGTCATCTTCCTCATGATCACTTATCCATTAGACCTTGTCACATTTTGGGGTTCCTTCAGGGAGGGGCAAAAGGCCAGTAGCCTCTGTAACTTATTTTTCTTCCCTTTGCAACCCCTACAGGAGTCCAGGAAGTTTTTTGTCATCACCTTCCTGGGATCCATCATCTGGATAGCCATGTTCTCATACCTCATGGTATGGTGGGCTCACCAGGTGAGTGGGCAGTAGCTCAGTCTTCCACTGCAGGTCCTAGCATTGGCCATCTGAGATGCGTCTCCAGGATCCAGGACTATCAACATCCAGTGTGCCTGTAGTCCCCACGCTGTTTGTAAAGGTATTTTAAAAGAAGGCTTTCATGCCATCAAATGCTTTCCAAGCGTGGCTTTCCTGCCCTAACTGGTATTCAACTCTATCATGGCACAGGAGACCCTTCACATCAGGACTCCAGTGGACTAGGCTGGCCTGACACCCAGGCTGGTAAAACCCTTCCCTCACTGAGTCAGCTCGTTGGCATTGTGCCAGTCTTCCTCTGCCTGAGGATCATGAGATTTCGTGTTCTGCCCAGAACAGAACTTGGCACACAACCATAACTTCTGGCTTTTCTCTAGGCTAAGCATATGGACAGTACTGTCCGAACTTCTATCTGCAGCCTGGCTTAGCTCCCAGTGCACAGCAGAGCTCACATGTCCAGGAAAGAAATGTTGACAGACTATTGGGGGGAGGGGCAGTTCTTTGGGCATGTAGAGCTGTTACAGTTGGGATGGCAGTGAAGGACACACCTGGTATCATGAGACTTTTAGTGCCCGCAGTGAAGAGCTGTGTGGTTCCCTGTAGCCTAGGGCAGGGGCCTGGCTCTTTGTCACCCACCCCATCCCCATTCCTCTCCGGCAGAAGGCATGTTCCAAGTCTTAGTGCTTTGATTATAAAATAGTGTGTCACTGGTGCCGGGAACTCTGGTTTTCCACCTGGGGTTGCCATGGTTTCTCATGACTGTTGTTGTTTTACCAGGTTGGCGAAACCATTGGGATTTCTGAAGAGATTATGGGTTTGACCATCTTAGCAGCAGGCACTTCGATTCCTGACCTCATCACCAGTGTGATCGTTGCCCGGAAAGGCCTAGGAGACATGGCTGTGTCAAGCTCAGTGGGCAGTAACATATTTGATATCACAGTGGGGTGAGTGGTAATGTTACTTCCTAAGGCATATTCAGAATAACTACAAACTGCATTCGCTTAGTTGGCTGGCTTGCTTCTTCATTCATTATAGATGCAACAAAAGGGCATTTGTACAGTTAGTCCTTATGAGGCAATGAAGCATCCTCCCTCCATTCACCACAGCCTTAAAATAGCTGACTGGATGTGAGGTCCGTTCATTCACTCTATTTCCCAATACAAGAGAATACTGCCACATTAAGGAGGTAGAGCAGGGACTGGAAGGGTCATGCCACTTCTTTTCCTTTGTATGTGGGGTCCTGCTAGCTCAGAGGAACAAGAACTATCCCACCTTCCTGTTTAACCACCCTGCCCGTAGTCTTGCAGGGCCGTTTGAGCACCTGGGCCAGTTTCATTACCTGGTCTTTTGTTAAACAGAATGATCAAGGGTGGGGGAAGGAGCCTGGCTTGGGATTAAACATTTCTCCCTTCTCCTCTTCTCCTCCTCCTCCT